>NW_009693015.1:0-11251 GCF_000703405.1 Apaloderma vittatum | reverse complement strand
CTCGCCGAACCTCTCAACAAAAAGCCTGTAGCACTGCTGGGGGTTGTTGTGGCCAAGGTGCAGGACCCGGCATGTGGCCTTATTGAATTTCATTGAGCTGGCCTTGGCCCAGTGATCTAGCCTATTTAGATCCCTCTGCAGAGCCTCCCTACCCTCCAGCAGATCGACACTTCCAGCAGCTTGGTGTCATCTGCAAATTTGCTAAGCATGCACTCGATCCCCTCATTCAAATCACTGATGAAGATGTTAAACAGGAGTGGCCTCGGTACTGAGCCTTGGGCGCCACCACTTGTGACCGGCTGCCAACAGGTTTTAACTCTGTTGACCACATCTCTTTGGACTCGGCCATTTAACCAGTGTTTCACCCAGCGAAGCGCATGCCCACTCAAGCCAAGAGCAGTTAATTTCTCTAGGAGATCACTGTGGGCAACAGTGTCAAGGCCTTAGTAAAGTCAAGGCAGACAACATCCACAGCCTTTACTGCATCCAACAAGCAGGTCACCCTTGTCATAGAAGGAGATCGGGTTTCCCTTGTATTTCTTTCGTATTTTCAGAATAGATATAGAATACTAACATGTCCAGTGACTCAGTGCTGGTTGTCAAGGTGTCTGTCTTGATCTTTTTTCAAATCAGTACATGAAAGCCTGATGCCCACTGACTTCTCTCACAAGATGTTTTCCCACAGGACTCAGATCTTGCCAGTGCCAACATCAGCCAAAATGCCTCTCTTATTCCAGGTTCCTAAACTATCCTCTCTGGAGATACTCTCAATGTATTCAGTCTGCCTGTTCTCCAGAGGCTATTATTCATAAGTAATTTTTGTTTCAAGGCATTTTGATTTTTTCTACTTAACTAATTCTGTATAGTGAGAATATTTCATTTAATAAACTTGGTATTATAGTTGTATATTGGCAGTTGTACATTTTGTGGAAAGGAACAGCCTAGGGGATTTAATTTTTTCCTTTATTCTGGTACAAGGCATACCTGACCATGTAATCAATTGTATTTGCTACAAGACATGAACAATTTGCCATGCTAGTCTCAAATCTATGTTGGCTGAATTTTAGCAAGTGCTGTTTTTCATCCCCAACATTAAACTTAATCAGCTTCCTGAAAAAAAAGGAAAGTAAAACTGATTTATACAGAATTCTAACTTTTTCTGGATACTAATCTATGGCAGTAGATGAAACAGTCATTATCACTATGGACTCTGCATTAAGCAAGTTATTCCAGAAATTACACTGTATATTGCTGTAAATTGCCCCACAATGGAATGTCAGAGAAGAAATACTGGCACTGCTATCCTCTGTAAGTTAATGGGAAGCTGCAGCTGGCAGCATCACGTGTACCCAGTAAGAACCTCTTGTTTCTGTAGAATCCACGCAGCTGATGTCAGTAGCACTGCAGAAATTCTCAAAACTGTCCATGACATTGCAAGAGGAGCTCATAATAGGAGGGGTGTTTTTTGCAAGAGAGCTGCCACTTCAATGAGTTTTTTTAATCAAGCATACATAGACCTGGAACCAATGAACTGGTAAGGGATGAATTGAGACTAAAAATCAAAAAGCACAAAGACGACACTGTGCGTAAGGGAGGCAACAGAAGGAGATAACAATGCAGAGGCTGGAGAGCAGACACAAGTAACATCATGATCGCAGATGACAGGATACAGACCAATGACACAGAAGCAAAAGCCAAGAACTCCTCAATGAAATGCTGCCAGCACTTCCTCTACTAACTGGAGAGAAATCTGCTCAAGTCCTTTACTGCTGCTTTTGCTTCACTGCCTGCAAATCGAAAATGGAGGGAGTGCTAGTAGGAAAAAGGAGAGAGGGGAAGCAGAGACGAATCAAGGGAACATTTGACCACTGGAAGTTTATGCTCGTGGTTGCAGAACCTTCAACACTTGCTCAAGGTACTTCTAGATTGGATTGTTCACAAGGATATATAGTTCAACTTTTGCTGCTGTGTTTTCTGGAATGTCAGGGAACTCCTTTTTCCCTCCAATGCTTTCTTTCTTCTACATGCAAAATCAGTGTTTGCAAGCAGAGAACTTCTAAAATAATCAAGATTACTTCTGACCTACACTTGTAACATTCAGATTGCATCAAGCTTATTTACATCAGTATCGGTACAGCCCCTGTCGTTTCACTTGCCTTCACCTGTGCATTTCCACATTTCCACTCTTCTGCTGTGCTGGCACTTACCTTCTGGGGACCTGGACTAAAAAGATAATCTGGCTGAAGAATGAAGCCAACAAAAAAAAACCTGAACAGCACCTGACTGTTGTTACCCAAAACTTGCTTCATGCTAGGAGTCAAACAAGCGCTAGTGTTGGCCCAAAGAAAGCAGCAGAAATGCATGGCAAAGACACCTTGCGAGACCCAAGCAGACACCTTGCAAGACCCAGCACCTTGCAAGATCAGCTCACAACGGAGTGGAATCATTGCCAAGATTCTGTATCGCTGAGAAAGGAGCAGACAAATGGGAAAAAAGGTAGCTCTGAAGCTACTCCCTCACTTTTATCTCAGCAGCACTGAAATCTGTCACTCATAAGCAGCTTTAGAATTACCTAGGAGATGTACCAGAGAATGGTATTACCTCTTTTTGGCCAGAAGTAAGTCATTGCTCCCAAATAGAAGGGCAGTTACAAATACTTTTTCTCCTCAAAGATCTTCCTAATGCCTCTCCCACAATTTTAATTCGTGAGAAACATGTTTTAAGCTACTAGAAGTCTTAATCACTTTAGCTTAAGTAACAGCCCCTGTAGATTCTGTGCCATGCTAGTGACTTTCTTATTTCACTGCTACTACTGTGCTTTTACCCTTGTGCCCTGCAAGCTTAATAATGGCAGTTCCTACCCAAAGAGCAGAAAACAAAGGTTAGCTCCTAAGTTGTTTTCACCTAATGCACTCAGTGTCAGTTTCAATAGCTATGTACATGCTTTTTAAACTGAAACAACCAGGCATTTTTCAGTAAGACAGTCTCTAAATCTAAATTAAATAATTTAAATTAAATTATATTTTATATACATTGAGCTGTAAAAACGCACTAACCTTTTCTTCTGAATCTTTCTGAAATCCACCCAACTTGATATCTAAATTTAGGAGAGGAAACAAATATTTCAGTTGTACTATTATTAAATGCCACTTCTGAAAGTTCTGATCATCTCTAATAAAATGGCCTCACTTCTGATTAAGGCTAAAGTTTTAAACACTTTATAATTACTATGGTCCCGTTCTCTAAGTGGAACTGGCAATTATGTTTTCAGCAAGGGCTATTTTGTTACATTTCTTCACTGTGAGTTAGAGGCCTGTATTTCCAGAGACTATCAGCAGATGAAACTGCCACCCACTCCACACGATGAGACCTACCCCCTGCCCTTTGTAATTATAATTACACAATAAAGCTAAAACAATCCCATAATTTACTGCCTCTGAAAAGGGCTGGTCCCAACCCCCCTGCTCTCATCAGCGTGTTTTGACATTCATGTGACTCCCTGTGAATTTCCTAATCAGAAATAAAGTGAATGGTTTTCTATTGAGTTAGCAAAAATTAGCTCAAACAAAGAGACAGTAAAATCGATGGGGCAGTCCTGCACAGAGGAACAGAAGTATAACTGAAGTAGCAGCAGCTGACAGACAGATCTGGGGAACAACCAGTAACATTTTCTTTTTTCCTTTCTTACAGATGTCTTGATTCTTGCATACATTAGTAAGAAGCATGCAGGAACCCTCAACAAAATGTTAGATCCATGCTTACCCTACACATCCATATGGTACCTGAGTGTTACATGTGGCTTGAAACTTTCATCAGAAAACTCCTCAGCAATTAAATAATCTAGAGCTGGAAACCACTGGCTTGGGAAAACAGTTACTACTTCAGACAATCCTAACAGAATACATAGGAAAACATAACTTGTCATTCAAGACAACTACAAAAACTAACTGTTTTAATGGCCACATATAGTCAGATTGTAAAAAACCATACATTGATACTCATCTTCAGCTTCTCAGATGATTTTGACACAGCTAGAGCAACTCTCAACTTTGTAAAAAACATACCTACATAAATAACATACCTACAGAATTATTCTGCTGTTGCTTTACTGCAATGTTTAGTGAAAAAACAGGCTTAGAAATATTTTCGGTAAGAGATGGACAGCTTATCCAACCCCTAGAATTAAATAATAGAGTAAAAAGTTCTTATTCAGAAATAGTTGTAATCTGTCCATCTTAAGAGAATTTCTACAGTACTCTGAGGTTATTTACGCAGTTCTGTACTTATAATTATTTGCAGAAACAATTGCAGTTGTTTTAGAGGCATACTTCTCTTTACACGGACATGCAATAACTAAGACTTCCAGTTTCCTAAGCGGACCCAGCTACATTTGTACATTCATTCTCCAACTGAATTAATTTTCTACGGAAATGCTTTCATAGCTCCTAAGAACAGAAGCTCTAATATTTATTACATATTTTTCTTTATTTGTCTAACGGTTTTCCTTGAATAGTTCACTGACATTCCTGTTGCTTACGTCCTTGTGCCATTAAAGGTAGTATCATCAATGAAAACAAATACAGATGCAGTTTGAAGCATACTGGACACAAAACTACCTCTGACATAAATAGAGATCTTTCACTAAGCAAACACTAACTGCTTTACAATCAAACACTGAGAATAAACTCACACAAAAATGGAGGCATAACTGAATTGTTTAAACATAGTATGTCTGACTGGAATTCCTGTGTGATACTCACTGCAGTAGAGACTGAGACTGGTCAGATTCATACACTTCTTGAGCCATCTGAATGGAAAAAAAAATTAACAAGTTAGTAAACAATGTACTTAATTTATTTTCTCAGCTTCACTACATGCTTATCTTCTCCCTTCTGTAACTGTGCTGGGAAACTGAATTTTTACATCTAATCTTCACATACATTACTAATTAAGATACAGACGCCATTTCACTTAACATCTTTTTTTTGCTAGTTGAGAAAAATGTTGGAAAATAAATCAAGACTATGAAGACAAGACTCATCCAGAAGGAAAACATACCTATACAAGTAAAATATGATTGTTTTAAGCTTCAGGTGTTTTACAGATCAAAAGACGAAACCACAAAAGTATTTTTATTTCAACTCCCAGTTTTTATCTCTTTTTGTTAATTAGGTGCTGCTCCAAAGACTGTGGAATTTAGTATACAACTCTCAATATCTCTGGAAAAGGTAGAATTAGGGAACATAGCTGACAAGATCCGCACATCAGCAAGCTCTAAGTGCAGGGCTGCAACATGCCGACACAGGAAAGGGCACATGAGTAAGGAGAGCACTAATGTCAGAGTAGGAACTGAATTCAAACTCTTTAGTAAATTGGATCCACCTTTTTACGCCTCTGGCTGTACTTAAGGTACAGATCTCTTCTGGTATGGAAAAAAGAGCCTTTACATAAAGTCTAAGGCAAACTATGAATGATTAAGGTAGGCAAGTGAACTGCTGAATAGTTCTCTTCCAGATGAGCCAAAGGCTAGTGGACTCTCAGAACACTGGTTAAACGAATCATTGACATACAGTGGAGAACATTCACAGCACTACGAAAGCTTTAGGAAATAATATCTAGTGTGGACACCAAGTGATGACTTATTTGGCTTGCACAAGGTATTAGCAACACAAACAGAAAAACCATTTTAGCAATGACTTGAAGAGCAAGAGGCAGACATCGCCCAGCAGGAAGGGCTGCTGAAAGGCTCTCTGGAACAGAACAGATTCTTCAGAAATAGTTTGTGCAACAGTTATTTACTGATGTAGTTCCAAAATATGGCAGTGGAATAGCTGGCAAAAAGTTATTGGCTTTGCTAAATACACTCCTTGTACGAATTAGCCTGGGTATTTACACAGAACATTATACAGAGACCAGGCAAGGTCAGGAGGATCACAGAACAACTCCTAAACCTCTTTGACTGCCTAACATTGCTCAGATGGATGCTTAAAGTTCAATGAACTACTGTTACATCCCAGAAGAAGGGGTTATTTTGTCAGCTAAAAAATTAGGTTCTAAGCAAAATCAGTGTATTGCCCATTGGTTGGAAGGTCATAAAACTGGCCACTAACTGTAAGTAGTGGAAATAACCTTTTGTCCTAACTTCTTGCTTTCAGTAAGGGAATTCCTGCAAAATTCAACTTCTCTCATTTAAGAATTTATTTATACAGGTAACTATCTCAGGGGACTGGATATGTGTCAAAAAAAGACTAATGCTTACAAGCTGTAAACGCCACCTAACAACTTCAGCTGCACTTCACCAAACAGGGCAAGGTAAAAAAAGTCAGAAAAAAGATGAACGCATAAACTTACAATCGCGAGGCCTGCCTGAACTAGCCATGGAATAAGGTGTTAACAGGTAGCTGTAATTGAAGAATCTGCAAAGACCCTTCTGCTCAGTTGTAAGGTTCAGACTAGACCCCCTTGCTTTCTAAACCTCATCAGGGAGAGGAGTCTAGGTGTGGCTGGATCCAGTCTTAGCCCCCAGCTGTAGAGAAGAGTTCAGACCCCAGGTTCTGCTACAGAGTCGGTTTACTTCACCTCTAGGTCGGACTCCCTGAGAGAGACTCAAAACACAGAAAACTCTCACTTATGACACCCTTACAATACAAGTTCACCTCCCCTTACATGATGGTTCAGTCCACTAGTAATATTTAGGGCTGGGGTCTTCTTGTTCCTCATTGGATCCTTTCTGTCTCTGCAGGTGGGTCATTCCTTTTCTCTATCTCAATGATCCAGTTTCTGCTGATCTTATCTTTCTCAGTTAGCATTGGATTCTGGGCCTTTCTTCAGCCTAAGCTCATCAGTACTTAGTTAAAAGCCCACAGTCTGAGCCTAAGCTTCAGTAAACCTGGCTACTTACGGTAAGCAATGCCACATATAAGAGAAAACAAATTGTAATTCATTGTGATTTTAGCCAATCTCATGATTAATTCTAATATGCTACAAGTAAGCTATTTTAATCACCAACAGTAATGGAAACAACTTGAACTGGCAGTTGGAAAGAACCTGAATCCTACAAAATCTGCCTACGCATCTCTGGTGGAAGAAAAGTCTTACAATCTCTTACAGGACAGAATGAAAGACAGAACACCATGACCCAAACCTCCCTCAAGCCATCTGAAGCACAAAGAAAGCAAGAGACTTTGGAACACCCGGAACAGACGCTACATTTCCCCACAAAATTCACAGCCACTCTGTGCTGCACAACCCTCACATCTATTGCATCAAGATGATGTATTCATGTAAATCATTTCTGAGGACACAGCAGAAGGAATGCTTCTAGGTAAAGCATATTCCATGTTAGCTCTCCAGCTGGCTGAAGAGCCACACTGGTGCAATCCACACATGAAAGTATCAAGGATGACAGGCCAATACCATTCTTTACAGCGTTCGGTAAAGATTTACATTTTATACCGCCCCCATGCTATGCATGGCCAATAAACCAGCGGCATGCTACATAGGTGTCACTTAAAAAAAGAAATAAATGCGAATTATCAAAATTATTTGGTGAAAAGCACTAGGTTTCTTTGCTTTTCTGATTTTTCCTTTTGCATACATGGGATTTGTCTTTAGACTTGGAAAAAATCCTTACTGGGATTGCAGACTGGCTACTCAGGTGAGAGCTGTGAAGCTGAAGACTTAGGTTAAACAGCAGATAGTCCAATTATCTCTCAGGTGAGAAAAGAAGAAAGCAAATGGGCACCTTCCTCATTCCCTCTGTCCTTAGAAAAATGTGATCAACTTCAGTCAAGAAAAAACCTGAAACACGCACGCAGCAAAATAATTTTATGGAGAAAAACCTTTGAAGTAATAGCATCTTTTTGGTTTTGTTCACTGCTTCCTGCACTGTCAGTTGAGACAAATTTATCTGCAATTCTGTAATGCACTGGAAAAACACTGACTTTAGTGGAACGAGTGCCTCTTTTTTGATGTACCTTTTGTCACCTAGTAAGCAGTTTAGTTCTTTCAAAAGAGCCTCTTATGCTGGAATAAGGATACATAGATAGTGGTCTTTGGATTGGTGAACCACAGTGCTAAAGACATCGTAGCAGTCACAGGTTTTAAGCCAATCTCAGTTAAAGAGCAGAAACTTCTTTTTTTTCTAATTGTTCATGAGTATGTCATATGCAGGTGGAAAGCTGATGGTTCAACTGAACACGAGCTGATGTGCTAGCTATCAACTGCGGCAACTATATTAAAAGGTAGGCTAATGAGCAGATTAGGGAATGCAGAATTATCCAAGTATGCACATTATCCAGTTATGCAGATATTAGAATAATTACCCCGTCATCACACAAACAGGTATTTTATTCTGGATTCTAGATTATTATCTCCTCCGTTTTTAAAGAAGCAGTTGTCCAATTGCTGGATCATGGCTAATCTCACATTGAGGGCACGGTACCCCAGATGGTTATCTTTCAGCAAATCACGAATGCTTCATTTTTGTCATGGGCTTGTCCATCAAATGTGAAAGGTTATACTCTCATGAACTACCAAGGAAAAGACTGTGATAAATTTCTGGAAAGGATGTGCTGCACACATGACAACTGTCTTGGCATAGAATTTGTTTCAGCAGCAAGCCACCAGTCTCCTTTGCACATAAAGAACAGGAGACCCAGTGAGTTTATTAATAAGCAATAGATAAATGTATCAGAAGATGTATCATTCCTATACCTATTGGATTTACCTGTTCTCTGTTGCAACTGTATGAGTGATCATAAAGTGCTGGCGTAATAGAGAGTTCTGGAGAGAGAGCTCCTGGAAAAAAAACAAACACAAAAAAAACCATATCCCAAAACACCAAAAAAAACCAAAAACAAACAAACAAAAAAAAAAACAAAGAAACAAAAAAAAAAAAACAGAAGAAAAATACAGTAATTAGAGGAAGTTTTGACTGCCTTCATTTCTATATAACTTCCCATAACTCCATAAATTTTTTTACCTAACTCAGTAACTGAGGTATATGTTCCAAAGCTTCTGATGTGCAATTGATTTTAGCAGTTAAACAGTTTATGTAAACAGGATTTGAAATTGCAATACGGGACAAGTCAGAAATTAGCAAAAGCAGCTGGGGGGAAAATTTATTTCACTTAGTGTTCTGGAACACTCCCTGAATTCCTATTGGAGATTAACTCTTTCCTCTTATTTCTTAAACCAGTATCTGCAATTTTGGTAAGCTGCCTGATTCATTTGACTAAACCCATTTGTACTTCTATACAGAATACTCTAATGTTTCTAATGTCTCCAATAATTATGCAAAGGAAGAACATCTCTCTGGAAGAAAAAAGAAATGAGAGAAACACTTGAGGTTGAACCCTTAGATTTCAAACTAAAATGCTGTTACTGGCAATAATAAAACATCTGCCAAATTAATCTTTATGTTACGTATCTCATCACCAAATTGCTACTACACATAGATGCCTAAATATGTGAACAATGAAATATTAACACCAACTTACTGAATACAAAATGGCATGGGCAGAATGCTAAAAATACCAGGATCTGCTGCATTTACAGAACAAAAAAAAACCCATCCAACCGTCAAACAAACCCTCTCTCCAGAAACAATGAGTCAAATGAACATGCCGTAAACTACATATGTTAAATGTTGCCAGGTTTTAATTCCAGTGGATAACCACACGTAAATTCAAAATGGGATGATGCTTCTTCCCTTAGACAAAAATACTGAGCCACTATGAAAGGTACCAGCATCAGGAAACCATAGCCATAGGAAAAGTTTCTGCAGATTTCAATGTGCCATTTATATTAATTCTGAGTAGGCTGATAAAAAAGGATAGTCGAGTCAGGTCTTCAAATTGGCAAAAAGACAAACAAAAAAAATCAGGAGAAACACTTAGAACACCTTGGGTCGCTTAAAGAATAGGTAATCTCTGTACTGCTAGAATAAAATGTACAGAACACAGGTCAAATGGATTATCTAAAAATGACATGGAGGCACTAGTAAAACTATTATGTAACTATAATATGCTTGCTCATGCAACATGCTCTAAGGGAGTTATTAGGGAAAATTTTAAGGCTTTAAATGAGCATATATGCATTTACGTTCATTATTATAGATTCCATTTATTTTATTCTGCTCAAACACAACGCACATATCTAACTAAATGGTATATCCCTATATATAATTCAAACACTTCCCAAGCCAGGTATTTTCAGTTATAGTACACATGAAGAACTGAGAAATTAAGAGCAAACCTATTTTCCAAATATTAAAAATGTGCTGAACATTTCTGTAGAATACAAGCTAAAAATATGGATATAGTAAGAAAGCACATGCGGTTCAAAACAATGAACTTGAGGCAACACTTAAATTTAAATAACATGGGCTCAGGCAACACCCACAGTAAGAGTTCACAGAAAAAAAACAAAACCCACGCTGAAAAAAAATAATCTGTCCTACCTTCATCAACTCTTATCTCAGTTGTTAAGGCCACATCCTTACTAAGAAGAGTCAACCTTTACAAAATAAACAACAAAAAGGCTGTTAAAACAGTTGTACGCTCTGCTTTTCAGTCTATAAACTCTAAGGGCTGTTGAGGCTGGCTAAGGGTGCCATCGGGACACCGCTAGCTGCACCCTGGATGACAGTAAAGGACCCCCAAACTGTGAGGGCACACCTGCTACTCTCACAGAAAACCTCAGGCAGGGAGGTACAGCACCACTTTATGGATTTCCAAGCAATAATGGGCCACAAAGCCAGCAGTACAAAGAACCGCATCTGCTTGGTCGTTCCACTTTGCCACATCTTAAGAGACAAGAGAGATAACGCCATGACAATTGCATCACGTTAAAGCCCTGGAGATAACAACATCAGCAGTGATTGTATGTGATGGTGTATGTAAGTACGTACGTATTTATTTATTTATTTATTTTCTGAGTTGGGTTCTGTTGTGCCTCAATTCCACAGGCTAAAATGCTACTCTGGAGAGTCCAGAGGCAGAAACTTGCCCTCAAGGTGTGTGTGAAATAACCGGGGCCACGTGCAGAGCTGACAACTACTCAGCGGGAATACAAACCTGGTCTGAACACAGAAAAACAAACAAACAAAACCACAGGAAACCCTAATCCACTCCCTACACCTACGCATCTTTTGAATGACCGAGCCGAGAGCTATTCCGCACGCCGGGAGGTCAGATGCAGGCGGCGACGGATGCCGTGTGCGGCTGCTGAGACCAAACCCAGCGCCGTG
>NW_009693014.1:11581-18893 GCF_000703405.1 Apaloderma vittatum | reverse complement strand
CTCCTACGCTGCTCTCCAGCAGGTCAGTCCTTGACCTATACTGGCACATGGGGTTATTCTTTCCCAAGTGCAAAACTCTACACTTGCCCTTGTTAAACTTCGTAAGATTTCTCCCCGCCCAGCCCTCTAGCCTGTTTAAGTCTCTTTAAATGGCAGCACAGCTTCTGGTGTGTCAAATACTCCTCGCCGTTTTGTGTCGTCAGCAAACTTGCTGACAACTCTCTCTAATATTTCGTCCAGGTCATTGATGGATATATTGAACAGCACTGGCCCCAGCACTGACCTCTGAGGGACCCCACTAGACACAGGCCTCCAACTGGACTCTGCCTCATTGACTACAACTCTCTTGACTTCTTTTCTTCAACCAGTTAGCGACTCACTTCACTACTTGGTCATCCAGACAACACTTCCTCAGTTTACCTATGAGGATGCTGTGGGAGATGGTGTCAAATGCCTTGCTGATATCTGACTCTTTTTTTTCCCAGGGCATGGTTCTAGGGTGGCTACAGAGGATGGAAACTTTCATGGCAATGCAGAAGTTATAATTGTGGATATCGACTGACAGGCATCGTCTAGGTATTAATGCGGTATTTTCCACATTGTTTCTCTGAAAATTTTAATGCAGGCTCACATTCCATAACACACATAGCCTCCTGCTCAGCAGTGTGATCCAACTGGTTACCACACTGCTACAGCAGAACTCCTTCTGGATGCTACCTCCCACAATCAGGAAATTTTCGTCTTGTCACAGAGATTTTATGGAAGTTTTAGGTACTGATCATCAAGATAAAGTATAAATTTCTGAAGATCTTACTTTTAGTAGAATTTAGTTTCTTAGTGATAGTTTATTCTTCAGGAGAAAGAAAGAGGACTGAGGGGAATGTGCATTTTTTCTGCTGAGGGTGAGCTTTGGGACCTCCTTCACAGCTAAATGAGAGTACTTAGAATGACAAGACCAAATAGATGTCAGGGGTTTATTTAATGATAATACTTTTAAGCTAGCGATTGGAAGCCAATAAACCATGTGACTACTGTTGCTATGCAATAGAGAAATGCTACCAGACAGATGACTGTGACAGATGAAGCTAAATTGAAGTCCTTTTGTCTCCCTTTATCTTCAAACGTGGACACCTGTTCAGCAGCTTGAATTAGAAACTGGAACAGAAATGAACAACATGTACATGGAGAATTCTTGGGCCTTCTCGAGATCACAAGAAGATGCTGGTCCGAGCAACAGGGTCCAGGAAGGTGCAGTAAAAAATGAGCCACGTTATGGAGCTGACACAACCGCAGGTTGCCAGTTGAATCATCCTGCTCCACCAACTCTAGCAGACCAAATCTGCCCTTCTTGAGACTGGTTAGAGTGAGTCTGTGTTTGGAGAATGTAAACCTCATGTATATTCATGTTGTTGTGCAAGGTCTGGTGTGTTTAGAAAACTGACAACAAGCTGCAGTTAACTCCCTCATTGAAAAGAGCCAAGACAGCAGTAGATAAAACTTACATGAGACCAATAGCTAGAAAAGTTAATTGTAGCAAGGGAGTAAATTAGCTGGGCTGTGAAGACTATGGCCTACCTGTACAAAACTGTAGGATTCCAAAAGAAATATGCACAAAATGCTTCTTTGCAATGAGAGGTTGATGAGAACTTCAGGGCCGTAGCATTACTGAGGACTAAAGATGGGAGAGGAAGTGAAGAGACCATGAGAGATACTGAGTAGAATAGTTAGTTACCAGGGACCTCATGTCTACACGTGCTTCTGTTCCAGCCATAGGAAACTTGAAACTATGTGCTAAAGGTCCAGGGACCACGAAAAAGACAAATCTATATGCATGCAGCAGGCCACCGACTAAGTTAAAAACCACCTAACTCTTTGGAATAAAACAGCAGTAGCAGTAAACACATTCTAGGATGTAAGATACCGCAAGAATATAAAGTTATATTTGACCAACTTCAGCACATTTAGACTGATACTGTTTCCCACTGCTTTAAAAAAAAAGGCAGATTGAAATATGCACAAAATTACACTGTCAGCGTACAAAGGGATAACGGTTTTCACGGGGTGTATTCCAGCACCGAGTGCATGCACTTCTAAATTAATGAACTACAAGTTTCATGCCTTTTATTTGTGATGTCCCTAACACAGGAGGATTTGTGACTATATATGGGTGTGGAGAGAGAGAAGAGATTGCAACTGACATTTTGAGCAAAAACAAACAGAGCAAAGACAGGCATGACTGATTGTTCCAACAAACATCAGACAATTTTGCAACGCGTATGCAAGTCTGAACTGTCTCCAGTGTTCAGCTATGTAAAACCATTGTACTCAAAAGCTTTGAGTTTTAGTTCTGACTTGCTTATTTCTTTTTTACATCATTGTCACTGTTTAACAATTAAGTCAGAGTCCCTAGGAGAGAAAAGGTCAGACGTCTTTTTGTAATGTTTCACAATTACAAACATTTTATTGGTAATTTAGTATGTTTACACTGCCTGAACCACAGAAAGATGCTATCTTAAGTGACCAGAGAAAATGAAATACAGAAATATTTTACATAGCTATACAGAACATTTTTTTTAAAAATCCTTTTAACTTTATTTCAGTACATAAAACATTCTCTTGCTAAGCCAACCGTATGTTAATTAAGGGCTGTTTTGGATAGCGAAATGCCGCAGCTCATAGGAGATGCTCCATAACCATCAAATTTCTCATCTGATTCTCTGAGGTGCAGTACCAGTGTATCAGTATGGTCCCCCCAGTCTGAAATGCTTTCTCTTAACTCCAAGAGAACTGTGTGCAGGTAGAATTCAGAGCCACTGGGGCAGCAAAAATCTAGCCACTATGTGAAGGCCAAAACATAGAGATGCGATGTAGTTTCTTAGTAGTTAATTTTTTTCATCTCAAGCCACTCTTTGTCAGCTCTTCAGGCCATTGGGAAAAACGACTCTTACTCTGTCACCCCACTCTGGGCAAGCACAAACTCCTACAAAGATGCACTTGCTTCTCTGTGACCTGTGACCCCCTGTTTGAGACTCGGAGAGCCTTGGACTGGCTGTTTTACCCCACGAGTAGATTTTACACTCTTCAGAACTTTTGTAAACAACAATTTTGTTTAAAATTTTTTTTAAAAAATTAACTTTTAGCTTTTTTTAATTCAAGATAGCGTGTAAGGTTTTTTAAAGAGCTGTTGTTGTGCCTTCATTCTGCTCCAACTGAATTGAATGGTTAACCAGTCAATGTTTTCAGTGGATTAAGGAATAGGTCTGTACTGAGGACTTCAGAAAATGCCTGTCTTCAGTATTAAGAGATTTAATGTTAGCTAGAACACAGGTGCACTGGAGCTCTCCAGTGTTATTCTTTTAACTGCATAAGAACAGAAGTTTTGAAAATTTTTATTACAGGAAATGAGAGCTTCAGTAAAAATACCGCTTTGAAAAATACTGAAAAAAAAAATACAAGTGGTATAATACATATATATTCATTCCAAAAAGTGGGCGGTATATATACTCTTTATTTGCAGAATCTAAATGTCTGACTTAGCAGGACTCGTCTTAACACAGAATTAGTCCAGGAAAAAATGAAAAATATGTTACACATTTGCCAATACAGCAGCTATATTTTAAATAAAAATAACAACAATATACATGTACAATATCGTAGCGATATAATTTGAAGAAAATAACACTGATCAGTATCAAACGGGATTTATCTGATTGTCCATCCTTAGCAGATGAAATGCATTTCACAGAAATAGATGCTGGGAGGGTGAATTGATATTCACAGCTTACCGTGAGGAAGTTACAATGAGAGTTAAGGTAAAAAATGTAAAGAACAAAACTTTAAATAGAGTTATATTTATAAAAATTCAGTGTTACAGCAGTCGGGTGCCTGTGCTGCAGGAAAGGTGGTAACAGTAACTTAAGAGTAGACAACATGTACACTGGCACACATACTCTCACACACAAACACACACGTGCTCATACTCATATGCATGTGCATAGGTCCTCAGCTTGATTTTACAAGCATACAGGTACTATCTTTTGATGGGGCAACATCAGGAATGGGGTTCACTTCTCCTGTTTTTCGCCGTCTGCAAGGTAGCTGTAGCTACCTGAAGTCAGATGAGATTTAACCCTCTTAAGGTAACGTTGGCTGAACACTTCAATAAGAACCTTTTTCATCCTGAGCATATTTAAGGCATTTTATCAACAAATCTGAAGTTAATCAAGACTGGAGAAAAAGGTAAAAATCCTTACATGTGAAATTTTGGGAAAAAAAAATAATTCCTGAGTCTTGATAAATAGTTTTATTACAATAAAATATCATGTCTATTGAAAACATGTCCTTTACAAAAGAATGCTATATGACATTTTTTCCTTGAAAAAATCATGCCTTAGTGCACAAAATATGTTAATAAGTCTTTAGGGACATCTGTAACAAATTAATAGGAAATGAAAAGCCAAAGAATGCCCTGTCACATATGTACAAAACGTGCATTGCTCCCGGCAACACACATCATGTTTCCTACAGGCATCTTTATCTTTCTGTTTTCTCACAGGGTCCTGCCCATATTTTAATACTTTAAAATTAATTATGCTTCACTAAACTATTTACAGAAGCAGAAACTAATCATACATCTTCCTAAGCCCATAAATATGGAACTACAGAAGTAGAACAAATTTTAAAACAGTATGAAGACCAGTGTTCTACATACTACTGTTCTCTAGTAGTATAATTGGTGAATTGTTTTCTCTATGAAGATTTAAACCTAAATGAAAACAGAAGTTCAAATTCTCCCTCCGTTTCACCTGGCTACATTTTTTCCACATGCTATTTCTAAAGGATTTTTCTTCAAGACAGTATTTGGATTGAAAAAAACCAGTTGTAAATTGTTCCAAAAGTATCTCAAGTAAAGAACCGTCAGGCTCTTGAATGCCCACGGTTTACAGGGGATACAATCAATTTGCTTTCAGTTAAAAACAGCTGATTTCAAAACCTAGCCATCCTTTGTATGGTTTTAGTGGTATTAATTTATGCTTTTGGTGTGTTTTTCTCTCCTACGCTGTCATTAAACGTGAATAACACGGAAATAGTGAAATGGATCATACCGAAAGTGCTGTCAAATTCACTGAACACACAAGGTAGTTACAAAATAGTATTTATAGGGGCCTTAGGAGGTTCCTTCTAACAACAACACGTAAAAACAATCACCAGAGTGAAATGCACTTTTGACTTGACTGCATCCTTTAATATTTTTGTTAGCTACCGCTATAACACCCCTGATAAAAATCATACTTGTCTACATTTAAACTTCTACCACAAAGTATTTAATGGTTTATTTAAAAAAAAACAACACAATAGTGATGGTGGTTAATCTGCTTTATAAAAGATAATATATTGAGTTATATATAATAATGGCTTTGATCCAATTAAAGTTATATTATACTGCTTAGTAATTACTGTGACTTCAGTTCCTACTGTTATAGTGAATACAAATGATTGTTTAATGTACAGGAAGTGGGGATCATTTGGAAGTGCTGATTCAGAAGTATTCAAGTGCTAACAATGACTTTTTCTTTCTACACTATTCTTCATGTCCCATAAATGACCATTTTATAAATGTCCGTGATTCTCAGCATGACACAGTTTCAAGGCAATTATTTTTTTATATGTTCTTTTTTTTTGTGCAAACACAAAATTAGGTTTTTCTGAATGTTACCATCTTGTTCAAAGTAATTGCCACTTTTACTTAAAAAGGCACCGGCATTAATGTAAGGGAATATACCTTTTATGCTTGCTTTATGAAGAACTGTACTTGTTACTGGAGCGGAAGTTATCATATCCATGATCATTAGCTTTGAACTTTAAACAGGACTGCCTTTCCTCCAGGGACAGCAGATCTTTGGATTGGCACCAGCAACACAAGCATGACTGTTGAAATAAAAGGAATAAACATTTTGCATGATTTTGTTTTGCACATGTGGCAAAACACATCGAAATTCTGCCCTTCTTCAGTAGTACAGGAAGAACACCAAGTCTGCAAGGTGCCATTTTGGCATTACAATGAAAGCAAAGAAACAAGGTTGAATTTCTGCTTTGCTCAAATGGCCAGTAACTTCTGGGATGCTCCATTAGCAACCAACCCAAGTGCTGGAGGACAGGAAGATTTATATATGATAGCCACATACGTACCACTTTGAGTCTGGTCTACAATTCTAAATGTATCTGAAAATAAAATTAGACTCCTTGTTGTCCTTTTCCTGATAATCTTCCCCAGAAAAAAAAAAAATACACAGTAATCAAATCAACACTTCCTAAGAAAGATGATGCTATTTTTCAAGGAGAAAAAAGAGATCTGAGTGGAAGAATGGGGAAACCTCTATACAGTTCAAAAACTATTACTAGATGTACTACTGCAGAACTTTTACTGATGCTACTGACTGGTCTTCGGGTGTTGCAAGTCCATTTGGGATCCTGCACACCTGTTTGTTACCATGCTTAGGATGCTACAAATCAGATGTCTTAGTTGCTCTCAGCTCCAGCAACTCTTTCAGGGACTTGGTAATGAAAACAGAGAAGAAGAAAGCATCTGCAGCGTGTGCTGTCACATTAGAAGGGAAATGCCCCAAAAATATTCGATATATGGCTGACTGGCTTCTGATGGAAAGGCATATCGAGTAAGGAATTTACATAGCGAGGGAATAAGCCTGGCTTAACGGCCCATGGTTAAATGCTTGGAAACAAGCAAGAAAGAATCTGCAGTAAGCAGTGTCTGCACACACTAAGGGGATGCACAAAAAAAAAATAAATCTTTAAGGACCAAATCTGGATGTTTCTCTGAGCAAACATGAAGGCTGAAGGACTAATGGGCTGCAACCCACATGCAATCCAGACCCTCAAATCCTGGGTGTCGAATTAGTGCCCAGGACCTATTCACTCAAGCCAAGGCAAACCTACAGGCAGGTCTGTCTCAAAAAAACTTTGGTACTGGGAAGTGTGTGCTTGCAACCACTGCCTTATACAACTGCTTTAATGCTTGCACCCACTGCCTTGCACAACTGCTTTAAGCACTCAGTCAGGATGAAGGGAACTTGGGTCCAGCACCCTCCCCATTGGGTTGCAGAGGAAATGGCTACGTGAATCTCTGCAGCGCAGTCCGAGTCTGCTTTGTCAGTGCTCTTGGCGTGGCTGGGTGCCAGCTCCAGTCAGGAAGTGATGTAGCACTGATTAGCATGGTGCCAAGAGGGTTTATTGTATGCTCCTCTCTTTTGCTTTCTCTTTTTGTCCCTAATGAATCCTTAATTCGTTTCTACAT
>NW_009693014.1:0-11550 GCF_000703405.1 Apaloderma vittatum | reverse complement strand
AGGACAGGTGCAGAACCCCTACCATAACACAGCCAAAAAATCAAAATAAAATGTAATGACCATACTTTGTGCCTGTTATAGGAAGAATTTTGCTGCTGACATCATCTTTTAAGCAGAAAAGCAGCTTCCAGCAGCCTCTTACCTTAAAGCAGTTTTGGAATCTTTTGCTCACCAAATACAGAGCTATCGGATTGATGCAGGAATTCAGTGAAGCCATGTTAATACCAATGTAGTCCATCACAAGAAAAAAGCTGTGTGGAAATTGAAGTAGGTGAGACACTTATTTTCTCTGAAAAGTCTAAGTAGATGTTTACAACTACAAAAATTGAGCTCGGCTTCACTCAACCAAGACTAATTATTAAATATACTAGTAAAGGGACTTATATCAACAGGGTTAACTCACAAAGGTAAAAATTGTGCTCAGTAACAAAGTTTGAATCACTTGCCCATTCTCACAAAAGGAATTTCAAAAGATCCAACCACCTTAATTTGTGAGAGGAAACATTCATGAAGTTTTCCTCACTGATTTAATCCTAGCTGTTCTGTTGAAAGGGAAAACAGGGACACAAATCCTTCCTCCACCCAAGTAATGCCACAAGACAGCAGGACAGTCCCAAAAGGGATCAGGAGAAGACAGGCAAACAGGACAGAAGCCCTGTGTTTATGAGATTGCTCATAATTTCCTGACTCTGATACTGCATGAAACCAGAGCCTCCTGGATGAAGAAGCAGGACACGCAGAGTAAGCTAGTTCATTAGGAAATCTAAACATGCTTATATGGAATGTCAGCAGCACACAGGCATTTTATTTTTGCAGGCTCACCTTAAAAGTTCACATCTGTTGGGGTCCTTCTGATCGTAAATAGTGAGTTTCAATATTCTGCTTAGGTGAAGTGGGAGCCAGCACAAGGCAAAAACAAGTACCAGGCAGAACACAGTTTTGGCTACCTCACGTCTCTGAAAAAAAAAATTGGACAGAATACTGTTATAGTTTCTGTCTCTCTCTTGATTTTTGTTGTCTTCTAATATCCAAATGTTTAATAAACAAAATAAAAATCCTATCAAAATAGGAGTTAGGAGAACATCAAAGATCTTATTTTCTTGGAATATGTACTTAATCTTTTCTGTTGTTTTAGGTGTCTTGCACCGACTTTCTCTATCTCCAATTTTCAAAAGTATGAGTAGTAATATGAAAAATCAAGGACATGAAAACAGTCATTCAGATTAAAAGAAGAACATATTCGTCTCCCCAGTCACTTTCAAATACCAGCTTGTTTTCAATTGCTTTTTCTTGGGCTTTGTTCTCAGGTCTTATTTTAAATGCCCCAAGAGATTTCAACTACAACTTTAATGAGGTGAGAGGAAAGGAGAATATACATTATAGTGCAAATATAGCTTAATTCTAGTGATACACGATGTTTGTGTCTGGTGCGCTACTGACTTGGAATGTAATTGGAACGTGTTTTGTTCTGCTAACCTCCCTATAGCGTGAAACTGCTTCAGAATAATTAAAATTTTTATAGCACCAGTTTCTAGATTACAGCATGACTTCAGATTTCATTACAGAATATCAGGCTCTCATTATTTAAAGAAGAAATAAAAACTATAAGATCTGGAGGATTAATATCAAACATGAAAAAAATGGTTTTGTGATTGTCAGTTAAAAGCTTAGGTTTCTGAGGGCTCTGGTATATATATTCTTTACTGAGAGGTTTTTCAGGCATTGGAACAGGCTGCCCAGGGAAGTGATTAGGTCGCCATCCCTGGAGGTGTTTAAGAGAAGGGTAGATGTTACCTTGAAGGACATGGTTTAGTGGTGCTGATAGGGCTAGGAAAAAGTTGAAATAGGTGATCTTGAAGGTGTCTTCCAGTCAAAACTGCTCTATGATTCTATGATTATATATACACATATGTATATATTTATATCAGGTCAGCAGCACCACTGCTAGGAAACTTCTTACTAGTCATCCTGAAGTTGTCATACAAGAATAGAATCATTATGTAGTAGTAAAGTCAGTAAAAATATTATTGTTCTCCTCTCTACAGTCAGCAGAGTTGCCAGGGATAAATTTTTACCTGTTTTAAGTGGTCATTTAAAGCAATCTGCATCCCGCTTTTCTTTCGTAACATCTCACAGGTCATGAGAGTATAGAAAAATGCTGTGATAGCCAGCGGCAAACAGAAGTAAAAGCTAAACAGCCACCAGTCTTTAGCTTGCTTGTAAAACTAGAAAGAAAATAAAAGCAAAAAACATTGTTAGGAGTTGAATGCGGTGGATTTCAGAAAGTATGCTATAGCTAATTGGTTGCTCTGTCCTGAAAAACATCTCTAAAAGGTGTACATTACAGATGAGAAAACAGGACCAAAGTTCACAAAAAGACAGAAGTTTCTGGATGCTCTTCTTTTAACTGATATACTTCAGAAGTTCATCAATATTTAATTTGAAATATTTACCTACATTTCACATACACTTGCCCACATTACAAACCACGTAACAGTGAGGAGATCCAAGGAGTAGTCCTGGAAAGCTGTGACTTTTTAAATGTCAGTGTCTTACCATCATGAAGGACGTTTTCTGCGTAGGGTGAAGTAGGCAGATTCTAAGATCCTTCCCTCTGTACTCCATCGTAATCATGTCAAATGCAATAGCTTCTGGAACAGCCAGTATCACTGATATAACCCAGATCAGTACAATTTCAACAGCAGTCCACTTCGGCACTCCAATTCCTTTAATACGACTCCAAGAAGCAACTGCTCGGTACCTGAAACAACGACACATGTTTGCAAACTAAAAATATAAGAAAGCCCACCCGGTTTAACTGTCTTAAACTCAGCTTACTGATATTACAGCAGCTGAATGGAAATGTGAATTTTGAGCCAAAGCCCATACCAGAAAAAAGTTATAGAGATTGATGAAAAAACGGGTCTCACCTGTCTATACTGAGGGCACACAAGCTCAGCACTGTGATGCCCACTGATGCTTTTTGAATGAAGGGTACCAATTTGCACATTTCCACACCAAAAGGCCAGTCCTCTGCAAGCAGCTGTGGAAAGAAAAAAACAATCAAAACCGAACCATTTAACAAAAATAATTCCCAAAGCTGCAAAACGGACTTTTGTCTTGACTGTTTTTCTTTTCCACCACGTAAAACTTAGTCAAGAAGAACCTTTTCATCACGAGTGTGCATCCTAAAAACTAGGCAGTAACTTCACAGTCACTCCCTGGCTGGGCAAGGATATGCACAAAGCCTTAGTCCTCACTTCTCAGTCCCTGCAAACTGCACTTGTCTTGCTTGTAACTTCACCGCCCCAGTATTTACGGTGAAAAATGATTGAGCAGGTGAGAATTTCCCTTGTGTTTGTATTGGCTTTATCTGTCTTGAACGTTCATTGTTTTTATTATACGTTCCAAGTACCTCTCTGTTTACTAGAAATACAGAAAATTACTCAAGGCAATTCAGAACAGTAAAAAGCCAGCCATAGCACATCTGGGGTGGGATTTGACGTCTGAGCTCCCTCAGCTGAGAAGTCAGGCGACACTGGAGAGCAGTTTATCCCACAGTTTTTAGCTGACCATCTGATAACCAAAGGAGGGATTCTGCTGGACACTTAGGGAGCCCAAACAGCTAGTTCGAACTAAATGATTCGCAGCAGGTAAAGAAAAAACAGATAAAGCCCACACTGAAGACCCTTATTGACCTGTTTTCCAGTGACTCTGCATGACAATACCAAAAGCACTGTCTGCACATATGACATACCTATAAATACGGTGGGACGAAGAAAACAGCACAATGAATTTTAGGTTCGTTCAATTGCACTTTGAGTCATACACTTTAGCAGAAGTCTTGTGACCTCCTCAGCCATACATTTTAGTTGATTTAGGGGGCAAGAATTAGTGGACAGAGAGTACCCTCCTCACAGCTGATGTCATAAGTCATTGCCTGTAGCTTCAGCTTAGAAACATTTAATCTTTGTACTCTGATGCGAGCTACTCTAATGGCTCAAACACACCACAGCAGCAGCCAAGTCTTCCAGTTCTCCACAAAAACACGACTCTACAGAACAGAGGCTATGCCAAGAAATAGTCACAATCATTATATACAAAAGTAAACTTTCTGAGTTTCTGTAACTAGCTACATTATCTAAGTCCATCTCTGTTTTTCATAACTTTCTTCAAATAAGGCTTTTGGATCTGTTGCAAATAAAGGGCTACAAAATGGAAACAGAGAAGAAAGAAGAATGATAAATGCCCAAAAGAGATTGCAAAATCTTTTCCTGAGCTCAGGTGTCCTCAGACATCTTATTTAACAGGAATATAGGAAAACAAGGAATAGATCATCGTATTTTCTAGATATTGTATTGTTCTCCTGGGGACCAAAATGATTGTAGATAGCCACAGAATTGCCTAGCCATGTTGATTTGGTTCAGCAAAGTCCTTAAATACACACACATGTGCATCTAAGGATAAACAGGTACATGGTCCAAGACAGTTTCTGAAAAGCCCCAGTATAATTTAAGTATGACGTTTTAACACAAAGGAAGTTAAGTAAATTTCATGACCATGTGCTTTTAGAAATCCCCAGGAAGGGCCCACCACTAATTTCAAGTACCAGAATATCTTCAGAAATCTGCTTTAGCCCTGTCCTGAAATGAGATCTTTGAAAGAAGAGCTGTAGGAAAACTGTAACAGAGCCCAGCTTTGATCTGTTCCTTAAATGATATACTTAAGCAAGTCAAAGAGTATAATGCTTCTGTAGAAATGAAACAGAAAAATAAATTCTAAGGATTTATGTTTCTTGAGAACTGCAGGGAAAGTAATAAAGCAGAAGAAATAGAGACGGGGCTGTTAACAACCATACAGAATATTTTACTTGTGTGATGTGGTAAAATAATTCAGTCTGTAATTAGGGTATTTTCAGTAAAGTCTCTCCCTGAGACTTCTTTTACATTGCTGTAAGGGAGTAGGTAGTAACAAACTCCTATTAGAATTGCAATGTGAATAATTAGAGGTGTTCTAAACGTACGCTCTACAGAATCAAGGGACACCTGGACTAATTTAGTTTACATCAGTCAAACAGTGAACCTCCAGCCTACCACACCTAGTTGCTATAGAAATCAAGGACTGGGTAACAAGTACACTGTATACTTGTTTGTATTACCTATTGCATATTTTAAATGTGTATACATTAAATCGGAGATGGCTCATTAGAAAAGCACTTCAGAATTGAAATATTGTAAGAGTCTGTTGAGGATTTTTAGCTACAACTAACTGGTGTATGTGCAAGACACTTCCCATCTCTCTTCCCTAAAATCACAACTACTCAGCCACACATCAGAGAATTCCCTGAACTAATTCTTATCTCTCAGGTGCAGGCAGTCACACCTGTGCACCAAGCCCACTGGATTTGGGCCAGTTCCAGTTTTGGAGCGATACAGTTGGATTATAATGGAGCTCAACACGAGAGAATGCGGTCTGCTGAGAGAAAGGGTGCATTAGCTTGGGCTTAGCATAACATCAAAATACAACTTGCATTCAGAAAGCTTAGAATCAGGGGTAGAATGGACACACAGCTGTCTGCATTGGATTGCAAAAACACTCTCTTTATCTCTTGCAGCTGATGTATTGTGAAATTTGAGCATTTTAATGCATGAGTCATAAGTTTCTCTATCGTGGTATTGCAAGTGGTTAATGATATCCTCTGCAGCAAAAGCTGCAAAACATCAGGAAACTAAAAGGAAAAAAGTAAAAAGTTGTAACTGCCAAACTATATTTCCCTGTTGTTTCTGTTCATCCTCTGCACTGCTATCTCCTCAAAACACTGCCTTAAAATCCGGTCAAAATCCACTGTAAAGTATTCAGAGGCATCATATTCGTGGACAAGAGAAATTGTTCTTCTTAGTGAAGTGTAGATAGATGTAGTCTACTACAATTTTGTATGGGTAAAACAGCTTTCTTATGATTCATAATAGGGCATCTGTACAAAGAGTGCCATTTCACAAATGATAAATTACTTCAGAGTCATGAGGTACTGCCAAGTGGCAGCAAAGAGAAAAATAACATTGGCTTTTCAGCAGTAAAATACCAAGAGAAGTCTACCACTGGCTGTATTCTGAGTGACCTTTTCCAATGTTTTACGGTCACTTATTTCACATGGGCAAAGTTCTAACCGCCAAGTCACAGAAATGTGTTGAAGATGAAATAAAATAAGAGTGAAAGGAAAGGGAACACAGTGCAGAATGAAGTGAAATAAATCACACTTAAAAGAACTAATGCATCCACTGCGTTCCTAGCCAACGCTTTCTCCGACTAGATGCAGATCTGAGCCTAAACTGATGAGAAGGAAAGCTGCGCAGTAGCCCCGAGAGATGTTGTGACTCAGAAGCACACCTGTGAATCACGATTCCTGCCCTGCTTCCTCTTGGTTGTGTAGGAACAGAAAGATGTTTGAAATCTGCTGCCAGAATATTCCGGCACGCAAGCACGATGCGCTGCTCTTGACAGCCCAGCTGCTGTGGCCATCAGCCAGAAGAAGGCTGATGCCACGGCTCCAGCCCACTGTTCTCGACTTTCTGCAGTTGGGCACAAATAAGTAGCAAAGTGTGATTTAAGCCAGTGTCCTAGTCCCTAGCAATGAATCTGCAGAGCAGGAATTTGTGCTTCCTCCTGGCTGCGTGTTCCCAGCAGGTCTGGTCCACAGGATGACAGGACTCGATTTTTCATCATCACGAATTGCAGAGTTACATGGAAAAATCAGGGACACAACTGTACACCTAATTCAAAGGCAACTTTTTTACAACACATCTGTGAGATGACTGGCAGATTTTCACCTGATACTTTTGAGAGAGTGAGGCCATGCAAATAAAGTATTTTTCAGTATTTGATAGGAACAAGCATTTTTCAGAACAGGAAATTTGTCCAGGAAACTGAGCATATGGTCAGGGATAAGTCAGAAAACATTACAAAAGTTATTAATATTTAACAATAATTATGATGTCAGGGTGGAGATCTTCCCTCTGGACAAGAAAATATATTTCCTGCTTCCTAGTTTAGCTAAGAATGTTTTACTGATCTATCCAATAAACAGTGTAAATCTTAATAAGGCATATAATTAGTTTCTTTTCCTGTGTCTTTATTAATAACTGCTGCTTAGAAATTTCATATGAAAAAACACTTAATTAAAATCAAGTGATATCATATAGACATCTTGAAAATTACAGAAACCTCATGCTGTCTTTTCAAAGTTAAACATTTCTGCAATCTCACAATCCCAAAACCTCGAAGTCTCACAATTTTGACTGCCTGAAAATTATGTATTAAGAAAGTTATGTTGCTGTCGGGTTGGGAAGTGTAACCACGGGGCAGAAGTAAAAAAAAAAAAAACAAATGAGAAGATGAAAATCTGTTTTGAAATTTGTAACATGCATCTTCAGACTGAATGTGTACATAATAAATTTATACATAATGAAAAAACTGCTCTAAATTTATAAATCTATATTGACGTCACATAATATATTTCAGTTTGGAGATCAACCACAAAAACTACATACATGTACTTTTAACAATGTGCAGACATCTCCACTCCCTTATATACTGGACTTCACAGTAGTTTGTTTCCATCTAACTGTTAAATCTAGACAGGTTCCTCCAATGGACAATTAAGATCTTTAAGTGCCAGTAAGCTGCATTTGTTGGCTATAAAGGATCCCTAAGCAAACTTAGACCTTTAGCTTAATACTGTCAGAGATCAATAAACTTTGTGTAAGAAATTCTAACATGAACTTTGGAAGACCTCAAGTAAGTCGGTTCAGATGTTGAAAGAAAGGAAATAATGTATTTCTCCCGGTAAAATGGCTGTTACCTTTAACATCAGAAGGACCACTGGCCAAGAGTCGTAATATGGAATAGTGACAATATTTTCTAAAGACAAGCACCTTGACTTTTTTGGAAAGTTTGTCACTATGTGTGCCATAGAGGTACTTGTGTGACAAGAGTTAATAGGGCCATCACAACATTTTCATGGAAATGCTTCCTTTTTCAGAGCACAGCTGGATTAACAAAGGGGCCAGTTTGCATCTGCATGGAATATGCAGTCCCTAATATGGTCTTTCTTATATTTCAAGTGCTTGATAACAGTATATAACATTAACTATATTTTTATGTAATCCCTAAAATATGTCACTGAAAAAAAAAAAGCTGACTTGCCCTTTGGTTATTGCCTTGGATGAAGACCACTCTTTGTTCCTTCCCTGTACATTTTTTTCTTCACTCCTCCACTATGCTCTTGAGATCAAAGGAACCTGTGACAGTGTGTCCAGGTACATGTTCTTCCTCAGTCATTTGTGACACAGCAAACTGACAGGAGTGCAGAAAGCCACAATAGATTGTGCAGAGGACAGGTTGTTCTCTCTGCTGAAAATCTACTGGAACTTGTCAATAAAATGGGTTTAATATAAGAGAATAAATATTAAAACATGAGAAAGATGTCTATATATCAGAAGAGAAAGCATATTACATTATTATATTTTTTTAAAGTGTATGTTCCTATCACATGACGCATGCTCAAGAAGCAGAGCTAATGTAAATTTGGAATTTCCAGTCTTGATGTTGTTTTGGTGTCTTACTTGTGGGAGTTACCAACTTTACCGATTTGGAAAACTTTCGGAACTGCAGACCTGTACTATCAGGGGTATGAGCTGCCACTGTCTTGTCTTCCAAAGTTTAAGCACAGAGAAACACATAAAAATCTCACTGATCACCTACTCTATCCTTCTGCTCCTTATGTTCACACCTTTAATTGCTGTTTGCAGCCTCAAATTAACAAATATGTGATTACTTAGTGTATTTAGTGAACCAGGCATAGAACCGCCTTCACATCCAATTAATAGCTATTTTGCAAATTATCTGCACTGCCACAATATTACGTACTGCAGAATGATTGTCTCAGGCTTACCCCTACTTCCCATTCTGCAGGTCTAGGGGTACAGCCAGAGCCAAATTGTCTACCAGGACCTTTAACACCAAACAGCTCTTCTAGGTTCTGTGTGCTGGAACTGAGTGCCCCTCAAGCCCCGATTTCATAGGCAGTTTCCTGACTGCATGGCAGATTCCAATATTTTTCATTTTATACTTAAGGTAGGGATCGATGTTCAAATTTTTCAAGTGGAATGGACCAATTATCATCTTTCATATTGGACTGCATTTGACTCACAATCTAGATAACATCTTCTTTTCTTTAGATACTCTCAGTTTGAGATGTAAATTTTCATATGTGTATTTTTTTAGCTACTTCCATATTTGCTTAACTTACACAGTTACAGGGGGCATCTTTTGCAGTTATCACTTGTAATACTTTACAAAACACAGCTTCTAGTGCAAATTCCGAGTTCTCTCTCATGAGTCTGTCTGGAAAGCATTCACAGACACTTTCACACTTCCTACCACAAGTGTTGTCGAGTAAACTGCTGGCATTTTATTAACATGACAAATCCTCTCACATTCTTTTTCATACAGCTGTCTAATGGGCATCTAGTCGCAATTCCGAAGATCTGTTTCATCCATTTTCAAATTGTTTCAAATGGCAAGTTAAGGCTGTTAAGCACACTAGTTTTACAAACCAAGCCTTTGCTAGTCTTTGTTTTGCCTGTGCTGGTGGGTGATTATAGCAGCTTTTGATTGCATTCCTGTATTCTCCCTCACAACAGTGCTCTGCAGGCGAAATTAAATGGGATGTAGAGTTGATGAAAAGTTATCATCAACTCAAACCTCACTCAAACTCGTAATTTTGATTAAATAAACACAATGTCTAAGGTTTGCTTGTGAGGTTTTTTGACTCACATTTATTCCAAAGTCCTGTTTTAAACCAGCAAATACTTCACTCACTATATGAAAGGATAATATAAATTTATTATGGGCTCTTCATTAGGATGCGTAGCAGCATGGGAGACTTAGCACCCAAGAACTATTGCTTAGCTCCTAGCATCATCAAGAGCATAATTAAAAAAAATTGACTTGCAGGTGGTATAATATTTATTGGTTTGCAATCTGACATTTTATTCCTCCCACTCCAACCTACTCATAATGATATACTTGATGAACTTCAATCAAGATAAGGGCCATGGTATATTATTGCATATTATCATTAATATAATTTTGAAATAGTGTCACTGAGATTGCAAAGCCTTGTACTGAGCAGCTGTTACTGCTTTAATCTTTTTGATTTTTATCTGTTCTCAGAAAAAAAATCCTTTTGTTCAAAATATTTTCTTACAAAAAAATTTAAGCTGTTTTTTCAAAACAACTGAAATTACTTTGTTTCATAAATTCCACTCTCCCTCAAAAGAGCACATTTCTCACAAGAATTATGGTAAATGTGTAGAATGGAAAGTGCTGAAACTTCAAATCAAAGAGCTCTCGTGCAATCTGAATTATCTGCCTCATGAATTTAAAACAGCTATGCTGTTTACTGCTTTGTAATACTTCAATACTTAAAAAGGATAAAGATACAGGATTGTCCCATTTCAGCAGCTTCTGGGAGTAATCACTATGAATACAGAAGACTAAATTTAAAACCCACCCCTTCAACATGGTTTCCAAACCTAAAAGTAACAAACCCCAGAGTTTACAAACATGCATATCAAGTGAGGAGAAGGAGTAGGTGAAGGCTCTCATATTCACTTTATGCAGCACACCTTATGAGTGCTCAGGTGCCCAGACTGTAGACTCTCAAGGCAGAAGATGCCTTGCTATTTCAAGCATCCCTCCCAAGGGTGCTGACCCTGACTAGAGGCTAGATTCAACTGCCCAACGAATTCCTATGGACAAAAGCGCTGAGTAACCTGGGTAGATGATCCAGAGGTTGTCACTCCTTCCCCAGCAAGTTTTATCATGTTAAAGGGCACAGTAAAGAAGGTGCAAGAGCAGCAGGTGTGGCTCCCTCTCTCGCTACCTGTTACTGTAACACTGGTCAACAGAGGAAAGGGAGCTTAGGAGAGCATCATGCCTCACAACTGCTGGATGTATAAAACTAACACGAATCACTCGGTTTGAATGAGCTTGGTTCCTCCTGAGAAAGTCCCCATGCCACCAGGGACTGTACAGACCCATGGGAAGTACACGACTAAGCCTGCCCCAGCTATACAGAAGGGACGAAGTGGTACCCACCTCAACGAACCCTGGTCTTCTGTGCCTCCCCTTCCATTCCTCAGGGGAAAGGAGGGAAGCCATGAACCCATTGCAGTTTTCTCTGTTGCATTTATTTCCCTTATCCCTAGGATGGCACCTGTTTCCAGGTGACTTTCAGAGCCTGGCCACCTCCAGCCACACACTTCTGCCCCATTCCCAGCCTGGATCGCTGCAAGAATTGGATCCGGGGCACAGAGAGGGTTCTATGTGGGACAAGAAGGATAACATCTCACCAGAATACCGCCTTCTGGCAGATTTTTGGCGTGAGGTCTAGCCCCTGGCTGTCTCCCAGCCCGAAGTGGGGCATGTTTCCCCGCAGCACCCACAATAGTGTCGGCTGTCTGCCAGTGGACAGTGGGGAGCTCCGAA
>NW_009693013.1:0-42145 GCF_000703405.1 Apaloderma vittatum | reverse complement strand
TATAAAATAAATTTATCTTAGCCCAGCATGGGGATGGGCTGTCAGTCCCTGCCTGCTATGTAAAGGAAAGATGCTCACTGTAGTTCATCCATGGCTACCACAAGCAAGATGGAAATTGAGCATAGTTGCTCCCTTTTGGTGGTACCCTTCCTTCATTCCCAGGTTTGTGCCTCCCTCATGCTGCCTTTTGACCCTTGTCGTAGTCTCTCTCTCTCTCCTTTCCTCAGTTACAGTTTTAGAGAAACAATAAACTTTCAGGTCTGATTGAATCATTCAATGATTCGAATGTATTGTACAAGGAAGAGGAAGGTGAAATAAGATGGGGAGACAAAAGCCCTGCACACCCACTGTCAGTTCAGGGACTAGACTCTATTATAAGCAAATACACATGTTTGTCCGATGTTTAGAAAGAAAACTTTCTCCATTCTACACGGTTAGGGACGTTTTTCTTTCCTATCACAAAAGAAGCACATAAGACAGGCAGTGTAGCTGAGAGTGCATTGGAACGGAGGATGTTCTCTTTTTTTGCATGTGTTTGGATTAAAGCTTGCTGATACTGTGGCTGCCAGGAGCTGGCACAAAGGTCCCCCAGGGTACTGAGATTATAGTGTTGGCAGCTTGTTGCGGAGTTCAGTTGTGAGATGAAGGTAACCAAGAGAAAAATCCAGAGAATCTCTGCATGAAACTCCGTGGCAGCTTCCAGAGAATTTGGGCTGTATTCGTAGGGGTCAGACATGCAGAGACAAAAATGCAGAATGTGAGTTTCTCTTTCTTTTTTTCATACTTTTAAATATATTTTGATCCATTTGCCATCCCTGAGCTAAATTTGGGAAAATGTGAAGTGGTAGTCAAATGGGAGGACTTAAATAGTCCTTTAGAAGTGCCTTCATCTGGATTCTTTTCTTTCAACAACTGTCCTATCCATTACTTTCAACAAATGTCTATCACTTATCTTTATTCTCAAAGTAGATGTCAAGCTATTGCATATTGATTAGTCTATGTAAAAACCTGATGGTTTTAAAGAGTTTGGTTTTGATCATTAATTATCATTGGTTTAAGTTGCCAGTCAAACAGAAGGGCCAAGCATGAACACAGCACAGCTTGAGGTGTCTTTGCACCGTGTGCTGTAGTCAGATGTCAGCTATGTAAGTGAGGACAGTACAAAGAAGCTTATTTTCCTTTATTATACTGAATATTTGAGTTGAGGTTAGCAGTTAACATAACGCCTGTCACAAGCACTTGTGTAACAAATGTCATTGGCTTTGCAGAGTAGTGCTAAAGCTTGTGACCTCTCACTGTCAGTATAATTCTGTGAAACTTCAGATGTTATTACAAACAAACCAAGATTTTAACTCAAGATGTATAACGCAGAAAATCTAACCTTTATGGTGTTGAATTTAATTTCAAAATACAATGCAGTTAGGTCTTCTATTTGACAACAGTTTGTATTATTGCCAAACCATTATAACATGTTGTTGAAATACGATTTTCTGTGATTAATCATTTGGATGAAAATACAAGCAAGAAAATTCTCCAGTGTGACACGCTCTAAGATTTATGTTGCTCTGCAGCTCGGAAATGACTGGCTGTGCTCATTCTGGCTTAAGGGTTACTTAGGTCACTTTCATTGTCAGACTGACCTTATGTTGTAGGGCTTTGGTGAATTAGTGATTCTGATGTTATGTGAAATATGACCAAAGGTTACAAAAGTGGCACCTAGGCAACCAGAATCTTTTATTTGTATTTACTGTTATGTCAGGTGGGATTTAATAGATGCACTCATTTGGAAATAAGCATAATCTCCCATACGGTAGTAGAATTGTAAATTCAGCTTCTGCGAGTTGGGGGGTGAAAGCACATTGTTTATTAAAGCAAATTAGTAGGGATTTCCTGGCATTTGTTTTATGCTGCTACTTTCCTAGTGTGTCGTAAGATCGTTTTAGGCATGTCAACGTTGCTGAAGGATAGGGAAGGGCTAAGGCTCTTTGGGGAGCTTGCTCACTGCGGTTAAAATGTGTACTTCTCTTAATTCTGTTTTGCCTTTTCAAGACAGCTGTTTATGTACTACAGTGACTTGATCTTCTGAAGGCTTAGGATCCTTAAATCCTGAAACATCGGAATATGGCTTGAGGATGTTTTCCCCTGAAAGTAGAATATTAAAGTGTTTTTTCCTTGTTTTTTTTTTTCTTAATTATTAACATTAGTGCTATACATAAGTTCTTCCATAGGAAATAAAATCACAAAGACTTAAAATACTTCTGCCTGTTAGTGGACTATTACTTGTGACCAGCTGCTCTAAGCCTGCATGCGATCATCCTGTGGAACGGATCTTCAGCTGATGTAAACTGAAACCAGTGCAGTACTACCAGTGCTGTCCATCCTCTTAGTGTGGCATCTTCTGTGTTGTTTAGAAAAATATCTAGTAAATGGGTTGGAAGGTAGTGAACAGTATTTTCTTCTTCTGTTTGTGATGCCTGGGTGAGAAGGGCATATTTGCAAGTGTAGCACGATGCCCCAAAATACTGCGTACTAATCTAGGGCCCATAATGTTCAGGTTACTGATTTTGGATTAGGCTTTTCACACCAAACTTTTAATTTATTTCATTGAACCAGTTTTGTGGTGTAGGCATACTGTTAACAGGTAGAGGACACAAATGGCATAACCTCGGAAAAATCTTAAGAATGCTAAAAGCCTTGTTGTAACTTTTATTTTCCTGTCTCATGCTAAAGTAAAGAGATCTGCGAGGCAAATGAAACGATCATGTGCCCTATGTGTGAACGCAATTGCACACTACAAAAACTCAATGAAAGCTGCATATATGCCAAGGTAATTATTGTCTTATTGCTACCAAGATAATTTTTGTCTAAAGATCCACTTTCATTGTGTAATAACAGCCCTTCTTTCAGCAAAGATTCCTGCAAGACATTGTTTCTTTACAGAGAGCTTTTTCATCCTCTGTAATTCATGTTTCTAATACGAGAATGTTCCAAAATGATCAGATATTATTCTAAAATTTGTTTTACTTTCTGTGAGCATTTCCTTCCTAGATCATTATTTGCATCAACTTACAAAGTCCTCTGAGTAATAAAATATTTTTGGAAGTTTTTTCCTACTATCCTCTAATTAACTTCTTACTCTTTTTCCCTTGCTTACTTTGTAATTGAATTACTTCTGAAGGAGTTCTGCAGCACTTCCCTAGTGATGTACTTTGCTCTGTCAAGCTAATACAAAGGTTTTATGCAACTAAATATTTTGCTAGAAGAAGCATCCTTCAGACATAAGTAATCAAAAGTACTTCTGTATATGTGCAGGGTTTTCAAGTGAGCAATATGTTTTGATGTGTGGTGTGTTCATAATGCTGGGAAAGCAGCTTTGACATTATTCTTGGAATTCTTCAGCCTGTAAGGTAAATCTTGCTCAGAAGCCTGTGTTTATAAAATGTGATTGTCTCTGGGCCATGGCATTACAGCAACCCTGCAGCAATGTGAAAGAGAAAATCAGTTTTGTGTTAGACTTCAAATTTTTTTATAGGTAGGACCAATGTGAAGTAAAACTACATTTCAAACCTATCTGCAAATGAAATTCTAAATAGTTTTGACATTTCTAAAAAATAATTTAGATACAAATTTTACAAGTTTAATTTTCTGTTTTATAATGCCAAAATAATAATCTAAAAAAAAATTGTTATGCAACAACAGTGATAAATACCATTGAAAATGTTGTACTTAGGGGGCAAACTCTTTTTTGTTCTTAAATACTACTGTAACCCTATAGCACAAAATGACTCAATGAGATTTTTTTTTGTAACTTTTTTTTTTACTGATTTACTTTAAGATGTGTACTGAAGGTAAGAGGTTTCCTAATTGAAATAACATTATACAAACTGTACAAACCATCCCAGAAATGCCTCTTTTAGGAGATGACTGGTGCCTCTTCAGCGGTCCACAGCAGTTTAACAGGGAATTAATACATTTGGCGTTGTGGCATCCCTTTACCTTTAGGTCTTGTTATTTTAATATGCCCAGTTAATAAGAAGCAGTTTTGGTGTCACATCACGTGCTTAAATCATGCAAATTTCACATTTAATTTTACATTGTGAATAATTCATTACAGCAGAAAAAATGTAGCTGTCCATCCCTATTTCCACATATATTTAAACCAGTCCCCTTAAGACCAACTGAGATGACAACGAGGGAAGACAAGCAGCAATCACTCGTATTCCATCTTCACAGGTGCCCTTTTCTGATGTCTGCAAATATTATGGAAATTCATGTAGCTCCCAACTTGTCTGCCAATAGTTTTGCTCTGAAAACGTCATCAACCTTAGATTGGAACACAGAAAACAACCAAAAATTGTCTCCTTCCAGGATCTGTCTGTTCTGGATCTCCCCCAAGTGGGAGAGAGAAAGAATTCTCTTTGAGAAGAATTAGGATTGCCATCTGGCCACTAGAATGGCCAAGAAAAAGGAAAAAAAAAAAAACAACAAAAAGCTCAATGAGTTTTATTACAACTCTGATGTTTTGACTGCAATGCCTTCGCTCACTGTGTTGTCTCTGAAGAGAAGCTCATTGCAGCCCCTCTGGTTACCCTCTTGCTGGGACCGTCTGTCTTGCGGCAGGGGTTGTGATCCTGCCAGGTGCCGCCGTGCTCAAGCTGAGCAGCACATACCCAGGCACGTGTCAGCACTTGCACTGTGTTTGCACCCAAATTAGTGAAGGAAAACAATCTGTAATGTTAGAAAGCTACAAACTGATTTCAAAGCAGATGCTCCTTTGTACTTTCTGAAGCACTGTTAGTGATATAAATAAGTGGAGCTAGCATATTTCAAAATCAGGCGTAGGATCTGCTCTCTGGAAATAGAAAATGGCATTTCCCTCTTGTTTTCTCATTCCTAAGGTGGAGCTTGTCAACATTTCCCTCTAGTTTTGTGGTTGTGAGAGCATAACATACGTCTCTGTCTTCCTTCCACACAACCAAAGAGCCGATATGCAAGGGAAGCTATTCCTGATTCAATCTGGGCACTGACACCCTTACTCTAGAATAAGTCTTCTAATCTTTATTAATTCAGATAGCTCATTATATGTAACTACATAACATTGAGTTAATTAGGAAAAGGGTTCCTTTAAGTGAAGTTTATCTCCCCAGACTTGCTTATGTCATGGGACTTGCCTCATTTATATAAGGCCTTGTGCTCATATTTTGTGCTATTAAAACTGCTGCCAGGATTTCTTTTTTAAATATCTGCCAAGTTTCCTTTGAGAGGAGCACTTCAGACAGAGCAAACTATTGCCGGAAAAATCATATACTCTGTGTTTTCTCTGCCAAGTTTTTTGTAAAGCTGGAGACCAAAATACAAAAGATGCCTTCTTCCTTCTTGTTACTGTCCATTTCTTTCATCTTCTCCCTCTTTATTCCATTTCCACTGGAAAACGCCACGCTGAAGTGAAGTTTATAATTTAAGGGAAAGCCAGGTAATACCTGAGTTGTAATCTGAATTGCCAAATTCCTGGGCAGTCATTCTGCATTCAATGGGCCCTTTGATCCATGAGTGATCAGCTCTTTGGGCTGGTCCTGCACCCAACATGCCTTGTCCCTCAGCCCCAGGGCAGGGTGTTGATTCAGGGTGGGTTGGAAGTGCCTGAAGTCTTGTATGATGATGACAGCATGAGTGAGGTATGTTGATGGACTAGCACCCGGTCCTACAATATTTCACCTCTGCTTAGAGGCCTCTGGTCAACACAGAGTCTCAGATTGCACATGGAGCCTTTAAGAGAGTCAAATCTTAATTTTGAGGATGATGCTAAAAGACTTTTGCACAAATGCTCTTTATAAACAATGCTGGATCGGGACCCAAACACGTTTTCTACCTCCAGCAACATTATTTCTGCTGGATTAGGTTTGATTACTTGGTTCATTTCATATTTCTTTGGAAAGATGCACTCTTTACTGAGCAGAATATCCAAAATCACATCCTCATACAGATCTACATTCAAAAGTGAAACTATTCATCACATTTATTGTACTGGTTTTTTTCACCTCTCACATTTTCAGTCTCATACATATTATGTTTGTGTTTTCCTTTATGGAAGCAAAGGAAAAATGAAACAAAAGACACTTTGTATATACAATTGATCCCACTGTATGATTCATGCAGGGAACGCACTGGATTTGTTGATATCCAAAAGTAAATAGTCAATTCCCATTTCAGAACCTTAAAAAAGCCCAGAAGAACAGAACCAACATACAGATAAAATATATTACAATAATTCTACTCAGTAAGAAATAAAATAGAGGCAAGCAACACCGTTTCTATTTATTTTTTCTGCTTTCCTCAGTTTGTGAGGCAGAAGCACTAATGCCAGCTTCCTTCAGAAGAGTGAAAACGTGTCAGCAGGATGAGTTCTTGTAGCGGGTGGCTCTGGCAGGAGCAGGTGAGGCAGGGTGCCCCAGGCAGGCTGGCAGCCCAAGCGTCCCCGCACAGAACCTTCATGCTGGCCAACGTAACTGCGGGTGTGAGAGAAGGTCACAGCACGGCAAATCTGAATGCAGTTACCTGCACCCTTCCGTTGCCACTAGGACAAGTTTCTTTTCGTGATGAAAGCTTAAAAATTGCTCCTTAAGTCAGCAGCAAACTTAACGCCAATAAAAGTAAAGTCTTTTTAAAGAGTATTCTTTTTGAAGACACTCTTTATTTCAGGGAGTGGGAAATCACCATGAATTTTCTGAGTGGTTTAGGGTTATACCTGTCATATATATATACCATACATATACCTATTATATATTAAAGCCATTTGCAGCACTTTTTAGTTTCTTTTTCCCCACTTCAGATCTGCTTTCGAACATCCGTCTGTTGATAAGTTTGTTCACTTTATTATTTTATGATTTGTGCTTTTTTTTCTAATAGGAATTTGAGTCCTCTGCTTTGCTAACTAATGCTAAGCAAGATATTAAACCATCTTTCATTAGAAGAAATGTAGGTCTGTTATCCCTGAATAAATTACATTGCTGTAAACTGGCAACCTTAAATCTACTGGAAGTACATTGACCTTAGTTTCAGCTTCCTAAATACTATTTCATGTTATGTCTTGAACATTAAACAGTCTGAATTTCTGTGACATAGTGATGTTTTGATAATAAGTGGCACATCAGGTTCACCGACTTGCTTAGAGTGATCTGTAGGCATGTAAAAACTAATTGTTTCTCATTTTCTATTGGTAAGCCTTGAACGTTGCAGCAGAATATCTGTTCTGCCCGGAAAATCTTGTAATAAAGAGTAAGGGATAAATTCAATAAAAAGGAGAGTATGCATGAGGAAGAATTAAGTGCACAGTTTAGAATTATATTTGTGAGAGGTGTGTGATATTTAAAATTTATTTAGTGTTTGTAGGGGCACTAGCCTTTTAAGGAGAATGTGTTAACAGTTTGAAAATCTGAGATCTCTGGATAAAAGGGATTATATACTATTCTTACCTGCAGAGAAATTGGGAGATAGCTTGGGAGAAGAATAAAATGGAATCAAAAGAGACATTAACTAAGTAATATACAGAGAAAGAAAAGTGGGCATACAGAAGTTATTTAAGCTGATAGAACCCCTAAAATATAAAACATTGAGGTTAAATTTGACCCAGTGTATGAGAAGAACTCTGGAGGAATTTGTAGCCTGTCTGGACATGGACGAAGCAGCTCTTCATGTCTGTGAAGCAAATTGACTGGAGGTGCATGAAGAGACAGTCCACAAAACCAGAGTTCAAGTTATACTGAAAGACAAAATGGAACAAACTTTGGTAGACAATATGCAAGGAAGGAAGAGTTAAGAAATATGCAAGTGGAACTTCTTATTAGAATGCTCAGCTTTTAGTTTTGACCACCAGTTCTGTATGCTGGGGTTCTTTGGGGCAAAAGATAAGGTGGCAATATTATTTGTACTTGACGTGTTTGTTTTCTATTCAGGTTACACATTTGTTTGATAATGGAGGGACTGTCTTCTTTGCTATTTTCATGGCAATTTGGGGTAAGTACCTTTTATATGATTACTGGAAAAAGGAAGGTTATAGCTCTTGATAAAATTTAAAGAAGGATTATGATTTTGTCACACAAACTTTTCCTGTTTTCATCACCTTCAATTTCTGTGCTAGTAGTGGGTGAAAATAATACCTTTTGTTGTTAATGTGATGACTCTCTTTAGCATCTTAAATGTCTTTAAGCCTGAATTTTATATCACACAGACAGCAGTCTTTAGAGGCAAACATGCAGGCTTATTTACTGATCTAGAATCAACATAAAAGAATCATGTTTTGTAGAGAATTCTCATGTAATAAACAAGAATTTCTTTGTGAGAGCTAAGCAGAGGGAAGTACAAGAAAGATCTGATGTTAAATGCTTCCAGCGATTGAGATATTCCCATTCTCAGTCTGAAAAAAAATCTCATATGTTCATTCTGACATCACACACATCGCAACCTGAGGCCCAAAGCCAAGCAGGGTGGCATCCATGGAGGCCACTGTTGAACAGGAGTTAAAAAGAACAATCTTGCCTCTCTTAAAAGGTCAGTGTCATAGTGCCATGCAGGAGAAATTCCAGAATGAACTGTTTGATGGGATTAGCTTTTACTGAGGCTAATAGTATTTTGCTGCTGGAAAGTAAGGAATATAGATATTGGAACGAGATAATAAATTTTACCAATGTAAATGTTTGTCTGTGTAAACTCTGAGAAAATAACGTCAGTTCTCATACAACTGAATTCAAGCCAGAGATTTACAATTTTAAATAGAGTCAAGTGTCACACAGCAGCTTTATTTATGTAATATGTATGAGTAAGCATTAATGATTCTAACTTAAAGTGAAGGATGAACAAATGTCACAGATTTTGGAGGCTGGCCTGGTAAAAGAAGAAAACAATATACAAACAACAAAATATTGAAGAGGTACATATACAGCACAAGCACATGCACATATATGAAAAAATCATAGTTAAGATTCTTAAAAATTAGCACAATATAACCGAAGGGCACACTTTGATTGCTTGTTTCATTGAGATTTCTTCATTGGCTCCTAATCTTGCTCTTATAGCTTAATAATTAGTATCATAAATTCCTAAAATACATTTCATTTGGTTATGTGTTTACTGATGTAGACGAGGCTTGTAACTTCTTAACATCTCTTCCTCTCTATCTTCAAGTTCTCCTTAGAGAGAGCTCTTTCTATTTTCAGCTGAGGCCAAGGCTCAGGTGTAAAGAGGAATTTTCTTTCTATGATACTACTTTAAGATTATCAGGAAAGAAGGCATAATATGTGCTAAGGAAGATGAAAGCTGAAGATTAAATTTTTCTTAATTTCGAGCAGCCAAGTGATACCCTCACCTGATACAGATGAGCGTGTCTCAGATTTTCAGTCTGCTGTCCGATGCGCTGGGAATGGCAACACTGCATGGGTTTTAACTCAAAGGTTAAACGTAGTCTGCGGTAGTAATTACCCTCTCCCCAGCAAACTTCAACCTCTGAGTAACCTAAGTAATTCTAATTATTTTTGTTACTGTCACTGAGGAAAGTACAAGTGTAAAGTGGGGAAAATAATGTCCTGAGTCATTTCTCCGATAGAAATTATATTTGGACAGAATAGTTTTATTTCAAGGGAGTTAAGTTTGGGATTTTTTTGTATTGATGCTGAAATATCTTTCGAATCCTAGTCGGATTTGACTCTGTTACAATCTCATCGTTCTTGACCAAAGTTACACAAGGCAGAATTTTACCTGGGTGCTATTTGTCTGTATAATTTCTAAGAAAGCAGGTATAATATTCCTCCAGGAAAACTGCAGGTTGATCACTAAATTACAAAACTGAAGAGCGATGCTCTGCTACTGGGCCCTGCCTGTTGCCTATCAGAGTACCTTGTGATTTTTCCCCTTGCTTTCCAAAATATTGTTTCCACGGTAACAGCTATAAGGGAACAGCTGCCAGGTCATTTTGGAAAAAATGAAAGTGTGTAGGTAAGAGCTGAGAATATAATCTGGAGCAAGCGTTATGGTGAAGGGTGGGGTGGTGTCATGTCAGCCATAGGAATGCCATCGGATGACCACCCTGCCTTGTCTTCCTCTGCCTTGTCTGCTGTGCTGGTTTTGTCATCTGCCACACATCCAAAACTCGTATCGTATGGTCCAAGTGAGTTGTCCAAGTGGAGAACTGAAAGGATAATGGAATTATTTTTTGTATATTGCTTGAAAGATTCTCTAGCCCCATACCTTCATGGTTTGGTTCAGTAGTTCCTCACAGCTGAATCCAGTTAACCTCTTTCTTACGTGTGAGGGAGCAAAAGGTAAAGGCTCCAATTCACAGTCTTCTGAAGTCATTAGCACGTGTCCTTCCAGTACTGCCTGTTCAGTACTACTGGGTGGTCAACTTTCAAAGCTAGTTCCTAATGTGACGTTCTAGCAGCTTTCAGCTCTTGCGTTTGAGCCAGAAAGGCATGTTGCCAGTTTATTTTGCCTTGATTTCATATGAGAAAAAAAGTGTTTAGCCTCTCAGTGTTTGTTTAAACATTTGAAAATAAAGTCCAGGAACATTATATAAATGTTTGGAGATGGTGTGTTTACACATTAATACAAGTTTGTACATATTCATGGAGAAGACAAAAGCAAACTTCTGTTTAAACCTCTTAAAAATGTTTTTGCTCCTAAAACCAGATACAGCTTCATCCCTCATTCCATAGCTGGATGAGTAAGGAGTCTAGCCTTTTTCACTTTATTGAAGTTTGGGAGAGATTTTGAGCTGTTGTTTTGAAGCCACTCACAGTACTTTGAACAGATTTACTGATGCTAGATACGATATTTCCTGATATTTCAGAGGTTAAAAAAAAACTTTTAAGAGGGAGACATAGAGTTAGGGGGAGTCAACTATAAAGCTAAAAATGAAAAGAAATAAAGTACTGCCAGTTGAAAACTAGTTTGACGGAAGTCAATGATAAAATTCCTACTAATTCAATAAGACCAGACTATTTAAGCATCTCTGGCAGAAATAAAAAAATATTGTTATTCAAAATACTTATGATATTTCTCACCTGGGTCATTCCTTGTATCATCATAAAGCCGTCTGTGGGAAAATGAGTCAGACCTTTTCTTAACACATATAAAATATCCAGTCAGACCAATTAATATAGATCCCAAAATGGCTCCTACAATGATACCAACTATTACTCCTCCTTTGTTGGTTTTCTCTAGGAGAGAAAGAAAGAAGAGACGTTTGAGTGAGAGTAATATATATGTAAGAGCAGATACTTCACTCTCACTTTATAGCAGTCAAGGGTTTTGTGGAGTGAGACTTTTCACTAAGGATCTGAAGCACTTTACCAGACTATGACTAAATGAGCCTCTCTGCCAAAACCTTCTGCCTTTGTAAAAGAAAATAGACATCTCTGTCCTTGACTTTCAAGGGAATAACTGGTTTTTGTGTTTGTTTTTTTTTAAATAAAAAAGAAGCCTGTATAAGTTTTTAGTCAAATAAAAATGTTCTAGGTTTAATTACAAAATCAACCATTGTCATTTTACTTAAAGAAATAAGCAGTAATTATTCTTTGAATGTAATTATTTAGATGTATTTAAGCCAGCAGTTAAAATTGCAGCCTCTGAATTTCAAGTGAATAAGTTTGAGTACCAATTTTTGAGTATGCAAGGTAAGGAATCCAGTAATGCTTTCTGCACTTGTTTGATTAGCAGCAGAACTGCATTCTTCCAAGATTTTCCTCAGATTTCTTAAAACTTTTCTTTGAAGTATTCTGCTTTTCTTGGAACTGAACTTGCTCTCCCACCTTCATTCCTTTTCAATCATAGTATCTAAAAACAGGGTACATTTTAATTATTAGAACTGTCATGGGAAACGTGAAAGTCTGATGCTCCTTCAGTTCTTAGTACAGGCTGTACTTTGCTGGATGTGATGGATAAGCCTTTCAGTCCTATATTAAAAGCTTGAAAGCTAATTAATGGCACAAAATTACTGTATCTTCTAATCTTTCCTTTTCTTTTCCTGAAGACCTGATTCAGAGCAGCAGGATAGAGAAGTGCCATGACAGTTTTGTGCTCCTTTGTTTTCCCACGCATACTCAACTTGATAATTAAATGCACAATGAGTAATTCCTTTGAAATTATTTATAAGAAGTCATCTTTGGTCACAAAAGTTTCTGAATTTCAATGAGTTGATGTTTTATATGTTTCAAATGTTATTTCTACGCATCTGCTTGGAAGATCTACTCCAGTGTGAATGGGCAGTATCTGTCATTAGGTTCTCCCACTCTTGGAAGTGTTAAACAAACAAGTAAATAGCAAATAATTATCTTATTTTTTGGGAGGGGTGAGTTTTAGTCTGTACTACATCACTTATTAATTCACACGTCATATGAAGCCTCCTGTTCAATGAAGAAAAAGGGCTTATTTCAGCATTATGATTTTATTAGACCAGTTGGATTTTAGTTAGATACTTACTTTCCTTGACATCTTTGGAATTAGGTGATGCAGTAGCAGGGTTGCTGAAGTTCTGATTCAACTCTGTTGCCTGCTCAGTGGGGTTGGGTGTAGACGTGTCCTGCTTCACCGCAGGTGATGTCAGAGTGATGCTGGTGGGGTTGACTGAAGAATTCTCGCTGGAGAGTGCCACAGCCAAAGTGCTGCTGTAGGTGTCCGTGGCATTACTTGGTGTTGCTGTGGAGGTAGAAGCGACTGCAGCACTTTTGGTCACTCCAAAAGAGTCACTCATTGTTGTAAATGTTGTTAAAGATGTTGGGATGCTGTTTAATCTTGCAGTAGAGTTATTTATTCCATCTTTTGCTACCCCTGACGGTAACATGGTGCCACCAGAGGACCTCGAGGCTGTGCTGTGTGGCCAAGTGCTCATCTCTGTTCTTTTAATTACATTTCCTTTGCCATCAATGGTTGTTGATACAGCAAGACTGGTGGTGGAAGGATTTATGGTAGCAGTTGTCAGCAGAACTGATGGCTTTGAAGTTGTTTGCAGCATAGACTGATTTTTATTTGTAATTGAACCACTTGTTGCATTTACTTCTCTGCCTTCAGCATTGCTTTTGTTGCATTGCAGCCTTACAAGCAGAAAAATGAAAATCATTCCACAGGAGGGTTGCATGCTGTTGACTTCAAAATTTTTTTTGTTATGTACAGAACCTGCAAGAAATTAATTTTTGTCGATTATTTTAAATTGCAAAACAAAGCTACTCAGTTAAGGCACAAATAAGCTGGTAAAACAAGTTAGTGTTATACTACAGAAATCTCACTAGTTTAGCACGTGTTGATACTGAAAACTTTACATCCCTGAGTGTTAGTAACCTAAAGAATGACCTAAAGCAATATTGACGGTAAACAAAAGCTTTTTGCCCAAGAAAATTCCATGGTTCTGTAAACAGGACTCATACTCAGGGGGGAATAATTCCAAACCACTCTGCTGTAAAGTGAGGTGATGATACTTATTTGGATGGCCTGCTCAAGGCAGTGTTCGCTGAGCAGGCACCGACTCCAAGAACATGCTAAAGAGTTTATGCACTGGTGCAAAGTTTGTAAGCGCATGCTTTCATTTTAACATTATTATTGTTGTAAATCAGTGGCATGGTTTTTCCTTCCTTGTATTAATAGTCATATTAGTGAACAAAGTGGTTTTCATCTAATCACTCATTATCCCTTCACTGTAACTAAATTACGTGGGGAAATTATGCTCAATTCACTCTAACTGTAATTTTAATTTGCAAAGCAGTGTACAAAAGAGTCAATTATTTTGCAGAACGAATTCTTTATCTTTTTTTCTCTTTGGCATACTTGTCTAATGTTCTTCATGGGAGACCATAGGGAAGAAACCTCCTTGCTTCGAAAGGTGCATACTGTAATTCTCAGGTTGGGATGAGCTGCTTCCTGGAAATCCTTTTGTTTGTAGTTGCACTTTTACTAGTGCAACATTAATGTTCATACAGTTTAGAAAAACACTGAAGTTCTTCAAAGATATTTTTTGCCTTTAGAGCTTCATATGCTATTGCAGTAGAACAGCAGTGTTGTAGATTAGTCAAAGTTGCAGAAGAGCCCAAACCTTAAATTAACTGGTCAAGTAAGTTTAAGGAATCCATGAACAGATTATTGATGAAAAAATAGTCTCACTTTTTGATTCACTGGTATTGAAGTTACTCGGTGCAGTAGGTGTAGCCTGAAGTGAGTAGAAATGACATTGGTATCGGATTAGGCTGCAGTTCAGTTAACTAGATTAGCTCCACCTGGTTTTAGGATGAAAAACGAAGTTTTTACATAGAATGTTCACCAGCATGTTTCTTCAGTGAGTTTTGCATTCTGCATTTGTTTCTGTTCTGCTAGAGTCAAACTGCAGCTGCTGAGACCTATGACAGCCGGGTATAAAAAAGAAAGAATGCTAAAATTTCTCCTTCGGTGTATGGTTTCGTGAAGAGATGTAGTGGCCCTTATTTGAGGAATTCACCAAGATGTGAACGCAATTTCCCATAAAAATGTCCCTCCAGTGTGACCTCCAGTATTCATTGATTGTGTCTATGCTGGAAAATGTGTAGCCCAGTTGCAAGAGACCTGTAGAAGTGCTGAGGACTGGATACCCACTCTTCCCATGTTTCTGGAGGAGTTTACTCTGAATTTGCCACAATCTCTTCACTCTGAGCACCTTTTTATGAGCTGGCCCATGTGAGGCTGTTTCTGGAGCCGTCATTTATCTCAGTGACGGGGGCGCCCAGTGGTCTAAGCCAATGGGCAGCAAGCGGGGATGATCAGGAGACTTTACAAGCATGTTCCTGATGTGGGTTAAAATGCTAATGTAGGTACCACCATGCTGAGGTGGCTGTAGTTCTGTATTATACAGACTTCTTTATTTTAGATGAAGTAAATTGAGAAAAAGCTCCAAAAATCCTTGTTATTAGTAAAGGTTGAGGTTACTTTGCAGCAGGAAGTTTTCAATATGAAGCTACTAGTGAACATACAGGTGCACCTGCACACCTGCTTTCTCGGTGAAGCTCTGCTCCTGTTCAAATCAACCTCTCCTGGATCTAAGGACTTCACCGTGAAGGTTGTGCATCTGGCTTTGTGTTTTGCTTAAACTGCTTAGATTTGCACTGATTATTTCTGGAACACAGTAAAAAAATTGCCTTAATGAATTCTTACATGGCAATTTTCATCTAAATGTATAACCAGTGGTGTATTAAGTGTTTAAAAATAGATTTTTGGTATGATAAAGTAATTGCAACATGTATTTCCTGAACACAATCCAGCATCTGCCAGTGACAGGTGTAATGTCTGCCAAACCTCTGCAACTGTCAGAAAATAACCCTTTCAGCTCCTTCTTATGAGTAGATAATATAATCTTCAGAACTATAAATTCAAAGGTCATTCTTTTGCATGTCAGTAAACTGGTCCTTGCACTGTTTCCTTTCCTTAGAGTAGTGATTAGAAAGTATTTTAATTTATTGTAGTAAATGGTGACATGACAAGCAGATTATTAATGGCACTTCTTTGTTTCTTGTAGCCTGGAGTAGCATGTTTATATTTGCAGAGCTTCCACACTTCTTATGCTTTTTAAGCCTCATAAAGCACATTTCACCTTTACATCAGTGATCCAAAAATAGGCTGAACAAATGTAAAGCAAGATATAGAGAACTTGTCTTTTAGAAATCAGAAAGAAATTAGCAAATGGTATTCCCAGAAACATATTGGATTTTTGCTCCTGTGGCTCTCTGCTCTAAAATTCTCTAATTAATTTATCTTTTCCCCTCTGTTACTAGCTAGCAACCTGACAAATGTGGGGGTATAACTAATCTCAGGAAAAGCAATGCCTTTCCTTACAAAAATTTTGTATGAAGTAGCATACACAGAATACTTCCCTTCACCACCACCTCCTTAGCATTTAAAATGGGCCCTGAACTGACTCTGGGAGAAATTCCATGCTTGCTCGATAAGGAGCACAAATACACACTAAAGAAAAGTATGGATTTGAGTGAAATATTGTCATTGCTTGTGCTTACTGCTTCTCTCCTTTGATGTTTGAATCATGGAACTTTTTTTTTTTCTTTTTTAAGTTATTTTCTCAGGAATGCACTCTAAGTAGAATTTGACTGCAAAAGCACTGATTGCCTTCCTGAAAACTTCTGTAAAAGAACATCATGATTATTAATTAGCTTCACTAATAAGCATTAAAAAAACCCCAACAACCCCCAGACTTACCTTTGAGCTCTACAACATCTGCCAGAACCTGCTGAAATACTGCTCTGGCCTGGAGTGCAGTGGGTCTGGCAGGGAACGGGGAGCACAGGTACAGCAACCGTGGCGGGGACAGGGGCCAGGAACGCGCCGTGCGGGTGAGCCGAGGTGGGGCAGGAACCAGCCCGACTGACTTTGCTGCTGTCAAGACCGAGCTCTGTCATTACAGAGTCCACAGAAATTGCGGTGTTTATGGTAAAGTGGGTAGGCAGTGCTTATTGCTTAATCCTTTGAAAGTCTTTGAACCGGTGCTTCAGAAGGGTGACTGTTTTCTGTAAACTATAGAAACTATTGTTCCATGTACTGTGCAACTAATAATTTAATAAATGATAGCTTCTTTTTATCGCAGAGTTTCCTACGGTACGCTTTGTGAGGTGAAAAGTGGGAAAGGCTTGTGCCAAATAAAGCAGCAAAATGAGTTCTGTTAAGAAAAACATGCTGCTAAAAAGATCTGATCCTATCTCTAAATATGTTCACAGTTGCAATAATTTAAGATGATGGTCTAAATCAAAATTTTCTGAATTTATCAGATGTCAATAATTTTTACTTTGGAATACATAACCATCTGGGGATCTGAATGTTAAAACTCTCCTTGCCTTAGAAGGTGAGGGAGTCAGGCATATCATATGTAACTTAATATGCTCATTTAGTTAACCCATGATTTTTTTTTATTCTTTAATTCTTTATGTATATTTATTCTAGGCTGGTATGTGGTGAAGAGCATCTCAGAAATGTTTCAGTATTGTGTGACTGAGTGGAATGCCACGATGTCATCATCTATTTCCACTTTACATTTTTAAGGAACCAAGTGCAAATACTATTTTGTAACTTATTCTTGAGATAAGTGTTGAGGTTATGGCATATACAGGAGGTGTTTATATGGGAGCAACAAGTGGTGTTTTCTTGAAAATACTGCAGTGGACAAGTGAAAGATTTTCTGTGAAATGGATCAAGTTCTACCCTTTCTAATATCTTTTTTGCGGAAATAAATTATTTGTGTGGCATGAGGTGAGGTGGCCTGTGAGAGGAGAGAGGACAGTCTGATCCTGTGGGTTTGGGTTTCTTAGGACTCTAGTAGCATTCTCTGCAGTGTGTAGCAACAATATTTAGCATTGTGTCTGGGTGGGCATGCATGGAACAGATTGATGATGAGATCTGAAAGCAAGCACCCCAAATTTTTGTCCAAATTTAGACCTTACATAGCATTAACCAAGTGCTAAGTGATATACTAGGGTCAACAGCCTACTTCACACCAGCACACATGCATTATGGTGCTGAGAAATACATAGTTTTTTTAAAAAGAATGGTTATTTGAATAGATACATGTTTGAAAACAGCAAGACCTTAAATATATTAGGGGGCTGCTTATCTCAGTCAGTTGAGCGTGGTGCTAACAATGCCAAGGTTGCGGGTTCGATTCCCGTTCGGTCCCCATGTGTTGCCTGATCTAGTCAAGAGGTGGCGTCCCTGGTGGCAGGGAGGCTGGATTAAAATGATCTCTAAGGTCCCTTCCAGCCTAGGCCATTCTATGATTCTATATAGGCTGCAATTCTGTTGAAGTGTAGCTATTACAGGGATGTGAAAGTCAGGCCCCTCTAGTGCTGCCCTGGGCCTCCATGTTAGGCTCGGGAAGGTACCTTGCTCTCTCTTCTGTTTGTTAGCACATCTGCTAGGAAAAGTAAAAACCGTTTGCCTGAGTGACTTAGCACTGACTGGAAGATGCTCTGCTTGTGACTCGGTTCTTGGCTGAGTGTCACACACCTGCAGTGCTGGCCCTGAGCTGTTCTTGGAAGGCAAAACCCCCAGCAGTGAGCCCAGGCATGAACAGATCTGAGCTGAGGCCGTATGGAGCCGAGGTGGTCCAGAGTGCTCCAGGAGTGGGAGATGAGGCTGAGCTGTCATTCGTCTGGAGCCTGGATTTATCAGGTGGCAGCTGCAATTCTAAAGAGTGTTTCTCAGTTGTGGGTGTGGTACCAAAGCCATAGGACCGCTTTTAATGCATGGCTTGGCTGTGAAAGAGTCTCACTGGATAAAACCAAACAAGTAATTGAGCTGAGTATTCGGAAGGGACCTGGCTGGCCTAGTTCCTTACTGAAAATCTTTTGCAATAACTTTTTGGGGAATAAACACGTTGTTCATCTTGACACAGTGGCTCTTGTAAAACATTTGGAAGTGATCTGCTCACATAATAGTCTTGGGTTCTCTGGATTCTTGGTTTTGTTTGGGTTTCTTTCTCTGCTCTCTCGTTTCCTTCCGTAGCATTGAACAGTGGCCGTTTGTCATTTCTTGACAATGTCAGAAAATTTGTTTTACACTAAGATTGTATGAACATATCTTTCCTGTCTGCCTTAACCATCAAGCATCACTCTACTTATCTTATTCGTTATTTATAGGCAGTGATATGGTGAATGTCTGCTAAGTTGTACTCATTGTGCTTTAATATAGTATATGGATAAATTATATATCTATAATTGCAATAGCTGTATATAATATATATATAAATCAAATAAGATGTTAAACAGAAATATAGAAAAAGTTCGGAATTTGAGACCATTCTATTCAATTTGAGCTAGAAATCGTCCTTCTGAGCAGCTGGCCTGCGAGAAGGAAGCGAGTCTTCTTGCTCCTGCTTTGAAATCACTGTTTTCCAGGGGACAATTGGACAAGCCCACATTTTGTCAGGAATCCCACCAAAACAGGGTGTCTCGCTCTCAGTGGCAAATGACAGAATTTGGAAAATCAGAGTTACTTATCAGTTGTAATTATTTTTATAGGACCTACCAAAAATACTAACTGCATGGAGAATCTACACATAGATTAGAAATAATTGTCTGAAGCAATATTTTAGTAGTTAAGTATAAAGCTGGTAGAGCTGGGGAAGAAGTGAGGTTGTCCTGATTCGAACTGAATAAAATGAGATCATAATTCAGCTCTTTCTTAATAGATACCATTGTGTATGCATATCTTTTTTTCTTCAGGAAAAAATTTTAAACCATATAGATTTTAGATAAAATTAAAAGTAAAATTATGATCTAAAAGGGACAGAAGTGTCTCATTAACAGATACGGATATCTCTGTACTGGTGTAACAGACAGCAAAAAAATTTATTCTTAGATAAACATTCTAAAGTAGTGTTCAATTTTAACAGTGATTATCCTGAAGTTACTTATGGTTTTCAAATTCTATGGAGAAAACAGCCAGAAAGTGGCTAATGACAGTTAACATATTACATATTGCTGATTTTCTTGAGATATGCATGGTCTTTTTTCTTTCTTTTCCATAATTAAAATGCAGTTGATGATTTTCACAGCTACAGTCTTTCTGGAGTTTTGGAAAAGACGGAGAGCTGTGTTAACCTATGACTGGGACCTCATAGACTGGGAAGATGAAGAGGTAAGACTAAACAGAAATAAACTTGAAAATCTTGATATCAGCATGATTTAACTGTAAATATGTTGTATGCCCATAATCTGATTTTGTCATTCATTTTATGTTTGTATTTATAACACTGGTTGCAGAATAAAGTATACTTGAGACTATACAAGGATACTTTGCCTTCTGCAACTAGCATTATAATTCTAATTCCACATTCATTAAAAGTATCCTTTGAAAAACTGAGTGGAAATACTTGCCTGTAGAGAGCACAGGAGCTATGACTGATGTCAATGCAGATGCCTTTCAAACCTAAGATTTCTTGTACTGGAGATTCCTAATCCTGCCTATAAAAAGGACCAAGACCACTAAAAGGACAGGAACTAGATATTACATCCTTCTGAGAGGCATAACTTACCCTTTAACATTCTGCTATCAGCATCAGCAATAATGACATTATTTTATTACTTCATAAATGACTAGTGAGCGTGGCTGTAATTAACTATACTGGGGATTTAACTGCAGTCTAAGTCGACAGACACTTTACCATCACTTGTTTTATAGCTTTCCACGGATGCATAGATAACAGCTGGTGGCTTTCACACCACAAAAAACACCATCATAACTGGCATTAATTTATAGTTTTCATATAAATTTCTGCAGAGAAACGAGTGTTTAAGTCAGTGTTATGACCCATGATCCTTTCAATGCCCTCACATAATGGGGAAGGCTCTTATGGTTTCTGTTCCTCGTTGGTCTCTGGCACTGTTTCCAAGGTTTTTCAAAAGAGCAAATGATTTGGACATTTGAGTTGGAGCATTATAAAAAAGAATTTGTATCAGTTCCTACAGCATGTCTATGTCTGATTTTTGAAACGTCAATGAAGTAAGTAGTACAACCAATTCCTGTCATTCCAGGAAGAGCTGCGCCCTCAGTTTGAGGCTAAATATTCCCAAGTGGAAAGAGTAAATCCCATCACAGGAAAACCTGAACCTTTTCAGCCTTTCCCTGACAAGCTCAGTCGACTGATGGTGTCTGTCTCAGGAATATTCTTCATGGTAATGTTAAAAAATATTGGAATTATTGTAGTCTTTAATCTTATTCTGATGTAAACAGTAAGGCAGATCATGAGTGCATTCATTAAGATTAGTGGATTTGCGTAATGCAAGCATAACTGATTATCTCAGTCTTACTGTTTGTTTATGGATCTCTTTCTTTTAAAAGATGCAATATTGTAAAAGAACAGTAAATAAATTTTTTATTCAATCTAGTATTTTTGTTCTCTCGAAGTCTGCTCACTAAAACAAATGGCATGTTTTAAAACGCTTGTAAGTTTATTAATTCAGTAGAAAATATTTCAGATATGACTTATTTTGTTCTAATATCTCTGCTTATAAATACTCACCTGTAGATTTCACTAGTCCTCACCGCAGTGTTTGCAGTTGTGGTGTATCGTCTGGTGGCCATGGAGCAGTTTGCTTCTTTCAAGTGGTATTTCATCAAGAAGTATTGGCAGTTTGCAACCTCTGGCACTGGAGTCTGTATCAATTTTATGATCATCATGTCACTCAATGTTGTAAGTCTTCTTTTAAAGGAGGGATTAATTTTTACGAGGTTACTGACTTTACTGTATATCAGATATATACATGGTCTTGCTTATTCGTATAGCAACCTTTTACAATACATCTCATCTCTAAATGGAACTTCAATATGTTCTTGGCTGAGAAATTTTTCTGATATTTTTTAATTGATAACTTTGAATTTTTCCCTTTCTAATTTAAAATACAGCTGTGGTATCAGTATTGCACAGTCCTAGAATCACTGTGATCCATTATTTCAGTTTAAGCTTTTCCTGTCATGTAACAGCACAGGTTTAGTCTATTTAATTTGCTGTGATAGCACAATGTACATTGGTATAAACTCTCTTCTTTCTGCTGCAATATAATTTATCATTTTTCTATTCCCCTGCAGGCACAGACAGGTAGAAAGGAAAAATAGCACAGCAAACAAAGGCTTTTAATTCTGTTGAGATTGTGCGCTTGCTTCAATGCCATCCTTCAAAACTGTCTTGTATTTATTTCTATTGAAAATAAATTGCTATTAATAGTAAATACTGAAGGAATTTTTTTTAAACTTGATAATCACCTTGGACTGAGTGTCATATAAAATAAACACTAGAGATAGTCAATGCATAGACAGACAAGAACATTTTCAGTAGGAGGCCGTTATCCTCGCTAGTAAGCATATTCATGCAAAGGGAAATTGTATTGTGTAAAGGCTTTTGCCTTTTTGACTTTTTGATCACATAGATTTGCTCCTGAAGTTAGAGGATAAGCATCTAACTGTTCATTAACAGAACCTTTTATGTCTGCACACTTCTCTTCATCTATTGGCTCTTGATTCATTTACTGTCTATTTAATGTATATACTTACATACATGTATTTGCATGCATAAATTGAACAGGACTGAAGTTGTTCAATGAAGTCTTTACATCCTATAGTTTTAGCTACAACTTTGCCCTCCCTTCTGTTTCCAGATACTTTGATGCAGTAGGGCAACACCTATGCTTTTGATGCTTTTTCTCACTCTGGATTTATCATCACAATGGACAGGATTGTGCTATACTTATACTATCTCTTATTTCTGTTTTAGGTGTATGAAAAGGTTGCCTATCTCCTGACAGACTTGGGTATGTAGGCCTTTACTAGTGCTGTGGTTCTTGCTAGCTGTGGTATATACTGCTGTGTTTCCATAAAATAGGAGTTTGAAAACTTTGTCTATGCGCAGTATGATTCTAGCATTTCCCTAAGCAAGTGAGAAATATCAGGCAAAAAAAATTATCTTACTATTCAGTAAGCAAATAATAGAAAATAAAGGAGTTTATTCTTCTACTTCTTTTAAATTTTATAGCATAAATTTAAAAATTGTCATAATGAAGCAAAAGTCAAAATGTATTTTTTGTTAGAATGCTACACCAGATTTTTTCCATTTTTTAAAACTGCTTGATTTTTCTTACATTTTTTAACTTGAACTATCATATAGAAGAAATGGATTAAGATAAGATTACATTGTCCAAGTTTGAAATGTTATATCATAAATTTTAGAGTAGCTCTTAATTCTGTCACGTTAAAAATTTACACTGAAGGCCTCTAGTCATGATTCAGTCATAGAGGTAAAGCTTTCTAGCTTATGCAATACAAGAAAGCAAAGCCAGCATTTAAGATCCCCTACTATGTGAATCTGTTACCTTTTAGTGTTTCTTACATGCTCACTTTTAGCCCGTGTCAAATTACGCAGTTGATCTTGGCACAGTTGAAAAGCAACCTCGTTGCTTAAATTTAACAGCTCCCTCTTCTGGTTGAAGTATTGAAGATCATGCATTAAACAAGATGCTCAAAAGTGATCTGTAGTGTTTCAGATAGCAGGCAGCCAAACAGGTTAGAATGTTTCAGAATGTATAGTCAATTTAGCCATATTATTAAAATATTTTAAAATATTTTTTATATCACACTGATTTGTATTCCCACTTAATTTTTTAAATGTATTAAATTGTTCCAGACCCGGGAATGGGGAAGAAAATAGTGATTTCATTTTTCTATGTGTAATGTACATTGTGTCTTTTGACAGAGCACCCTAGAACAGAATCTGAATGGGAAAACAGTTTTGCCTTGAAAATGTTCCTCTTCCAGTTTGTTAACTTGAACAGCTCCATCTTTTACATTGCCTTTTTTCTTGGCAGGTAGGTTTTCTTTACTAACTGCATTTAAAGGAAAACTTCTACATAATCCTCAACTAATTTTGTTGGTTTATTATAGTGAAAGTTTGAACTGCAAGATTTAGATGCAAGTCAGTTTCTGAGGATAATTAATAACACTAAATTTATATTTTAACTGTATGTGAGTGTTGGACCCTTGACATGTTTGCTTATGAAGCTAGACAATAAAAAGTCTGCTTTTTAAGTAGACTTGCATATGGCTTACCTAGTAAATGAAAATTCAGAACCCTTGAAAATAGAGTCATTTATTCAACGTGGGTCTGTATTTAGCTCTGCATTAATAGACTTCAGTAATTTTTTCTTGTTTATTCTCCTGTGGTTAAATTTCGCAGGATCCATTTCTATGCATAGTAAATATTGTCTGGCAGGTCTTGTACAAGAGTGGGAGGCAGAAATTCTGGAACCAGATTTTGTATGTATCTAGCTCAGAGTGTGAGATGCTGGACAGGTCTAACTTTGCTTCATCTTCACTTCGATTTCTTTATGATCAGACTTATTCCTCTAGAACCTACAGAGTATTTCAGATTACCTTCCATAAAGTTTTATAATACAGTTTTGTTCAAGATTGTTTGGGGAAAAAAACCCGAAGCTCTAGTAAAGAGCGTTGGTAATACCTGCTTGTTACGCCCAGTGGTGCATTTGCCACACAGTTTCTAAACTTCCTGCTATCCTCCTACCTGCTGTGTCTAGTAGGACCAGGCATGGTGGTTTTCCTTTCATTTATAACTTTCACTGAAGTCATTAAGAATTTTAATTCAATTCATTATACAAGAATCTGTTAGATCTGTAAAAGCATTTCATCATGATGGGTTTGGAAGTGATTTTGTGCTTGTATGTCTGAGGGTGCAGTCCAGTGCACTTTTAGCGTGGGCAAGCACACCCCTGTGCTGCCGTAAATTCCTCTGTATTGCAGTGTCTTATCTCCTCAGAAGTAGATTAGAGAGTCTGAATATCTAACATCTAAAACCTCTGAAGCTATGATTTTTGCTCTGGACATAATAAAAGCTTAGGTTCACTTGCAGAATGGTAGTTCTTGTTTGCATTCTGAAACCTCCATGTCCTACAGATACCGGATTTAAGCTTACATGTTTTAATCTGTTTATATTTCATGAGTTTGCTCCATGGACGTTGTGAAATAACTACTGGTACACAATGTTCTTGGAATGTCCACTGAGAAACAGAAATCTTTTTTTTATTTTCCAGATTTGCAGGTCGCCCAGGAAAGTACAACAAGCTTTTTAACAGATGGAGACTGGAAGAGGTAAGCAATCCTAGTTTCTGTTCCTGTGAAATTTCCACAAGTGAAAAGGAAATGGCTGAGGGACATGAATTATGTCCAGTTTGAAAGATTTGTTATTCTATGTGCAGGGAAGAGTAACCTCTTTTATAGGATAGGAAACAGGCAATGCATTTTTCCTTCTGCGCTCTCCACTGTGCTGAGTGACTCTGCCCAAGCCACATGGTTCTTTCTACCACTCTCTTTGGGAAGAGCAAAAAATGGTCCCTTACCTTACAGGCATTCCTAGGTCCTGCATGACTGGAATCTCTTGGGTATGTGGAATTTTTGGATGGGGGACATAAACCATCAGCACTTTTATCAGCTGCTTAAGTTTCTGACAGTACAGAAAAGACATGGATAGACCTGTTGGAGCAGAGGACAGACCACAAAAAATGATCAGAGGGATGGAGCCCCTTTCCTATGACAACAGGCTTAAATGGTTGGAATTGTTCAGCCTTGAGAAGAGAAGGCTCCAAGGAGACCTTGTAGTGACCCTCCCAGTACATGAAGGGGTCCTACACAAAAGATGAGAATGAACATTTTAGCAGGGTCTGTCATGATAGGACAAAGCGTAATCTTTTTAAACTAAAAGAGGGTAGATTTAGACTAGGTGTAAGGATGAAATGTTTTGCACTGAGCATGGTGAGATGCCAGAACAGGTTGCCCGGGGAAGTTGTGGATGTGCCCTCCCTGGAAGTGTTAAAGGTCAGGTTGGACAAGGCTTTGAGCAACCTGGTCTAGTGTGGAAGGTGTCCCTGCCAATGGCAGGGCGCTTGGAACTTAGATGATCTTTAAGGTGCCTCCCAACTCAAACTCTTCTATGATTCTATGATTTAAAAGAAGAAAAATAAGATTTTCAAAATTTAGCTTGAACATGTGTTAGAATTGCACCTCACCAGCATGCTGAAGTTATCTCTTATCTCTGTATAATTTACCGTGTATCTAGCACCCATAGCCTTAGCTTAGGTAATATGATCCAGTTCTCGAAGAAATAACATGTCTAAAGGCTGGTCAATGAAAGTCTGTGTTGATATTTCTGTTATTAATGTTAATATTGGTATTAACATTGATGTTAATATTGATATTAAAAGTTTCCACAAACGTTTGAATGTTTTTCATTCACCATCTGGACAAATGAAACTGAAAGGAATTCTCTGATTTTAGCTGCCAATCTTTTTCCATTTCATTTCAGTGTCATCCTAGTGGCTGCTTGATAGATCTGTGTTTACAAATGGGAGTTATTATGGTTTTAAAACAAATGTGGAACAACTTCATGGAACTAGGCTATCCGTAAGTTCAGATGTTTTTCCAAATAGTGTTTACATATTAGTGAGATTCAGTGATAAGAAAAATTATTTTTATGTTTGGAGATTGTTTTCACTTTTTGCATCTCATGTACTGCAGCTTTATTCCCAAGGGAAGCATTAACTGCTGCTCTAAGATAAAGCTTCTCAGGGTATGTTAACCATCTAAATTGTTTATTTTTATTTTATTTTCTATAATACAAACAGAACTGTTCAGCTACTGGAGAGAGTAATAGGCTAAGAGACTTACAGTTCTCTTAAAAGTGAAATAATATGTTTTTGGTAAAAGGTTTCTCATCAAATAATAATTTCATCAAAGTCTCAACCTTGAAAGTATGTCAGAAGGGTTTACACTCACAATGTGCAGTCGTTCTGCAGGTGAGGGGCAATGCACTGTATTATTGTGAGATGTGGATTTCTGAAAGGAAGAAATGCACTTGAAGTATCAGGCTTCCTGTTTTCTCACCCCAGCAGCATGTTAACTCTGTCTGTAATTTATTTTAGAACATGCTTATGTTTCTTTACGGAAAGCAGTGTTTTGTTTTGACAAAACCATTCTTTGCAACCAAGGCAGCAGTTGCTCTTTCAGTAACAAGAGACATCAAGAGCTGAATGCTAAACTAGCTTGAAAAAAAAATACCAACCTGTTAATAAAAATACTTATAAGAAAATTATTTCCCATCTTCAGTCTCTTTATAGTAATATCTGGAAATAACCAATAGGCTTTAATTGCCACCTGTGTCTGTACTGGAAAATATTTTTAATGTGTTTAACACTTTAATTTGTGAGTCTATTACCTACTGACTATGTATAACTACTTTGCGAAAAGACCTCTGCACAGTTTTATAAAAAAGTCTTTAATACTTGTAGCTCCAGCAATACCTTTTTAGATACTTTCTCCTGCTTCAAGAAAAAAAAAATTCAGAACATCTAGATCTTTAGGTTTATTAAAATAGTAAACATGTTCTACCAGTCAATGTATTTTAGTATCATAGAGTTCTTACTGACCTCCACTTTTTTGGTTTGTCTTTTACAGGATTAAAAATAAATCATTATGTAATTTTTAATGCTCTCATTATACATGATTTTTTCTTCTTGCTTTTTTCCTTAGATGTACAGGTAAATCCTACAAAGAAAAAGTTCATGCAATCACAATCCTAATTCTGAAAAGCTTATTTATACAATACCTAACATGGTACATTAAAGATGTAATTAAAATCATAATGCAGAACTTTGAGAACTTTTAGATGGCCTTTGAATTGTGTCTCGTATGATATTGTAAATATTTCCAGAAAATACCTAAGTAAACATTCAGGTCCTATTCAAAACAGGCCTGCTTATTTCAAAACAATATCAGCAAGTATTTTAAATTACTGAGCAGGTACAGTCAGTAATGCTGGTTTTGCTCTAATAAAGTTTATTACAGAATTGGTGGTCACGACGCAAAATGAAGAGAGGAGGGCAATCAATGGAGCATAAAATTTCTCTACCTCAGTGGGAAAAAGATTGGAATCTGCAGCCTATGAATCTCCATGGCTTAATGGATGAATACTTAGAGATGGGTGAGCAAATTTAGGGAGGTGTCAGTTTTCTCCTGAAACTGGAACTATGTTGCACGTTAAAAGATCTTTTGCAGTTCCAATTTCTAACCATAGAAATGCCTGTCTAGTTTTACAGTTTGGCTTTACCACCATCTTCGTCGCTGCCTTCCCACTGGCTCCTCTCCTGGCGTTGCTTAACAATATCATAGAAATAAGGTTGGATGCGTACAAGTTTGTCACGCAGTGGCGAAGACCTATGCCCGCGAGAGCAACAGATATAGGTGAGAAAACTTACTGGCTGTCAGTGATGGGTACCATCTCTTTGTGGTTTTTAATTCAGCATAGCTTAACCCTTCAAATGTTTCTTGTGTCAAGAGTGAAATTGATAATGTAACCTACAGATCTCAAGGACAACTTCCCTGTTAAGGATATACTCAATTACTTAGCTAAGAGGACTTCTCAAATATGCTTTCAACTTCCAATAAAGGATCATAATAGTTGGAATTTTGAAAACAGGCTAAATAGTATTTTAGACTTCTGATTTGTTGAACTCTAGGTCTAAAATGCTATCCAAAATCAATTGAATTTAGAAATTAAATATGAGGACTAAATTCACTTTTAGTTCAAAACTGAATTAAATTAAGAAATCTCCTTCCAAAATCTTCTATTTGGCCTTCAGAACCAAAGATTATGGTCATAGCTTGTTGCTTAGCTGTTTCTTCATGGCAGGGTGTGCCCTAATGTAAGACTTTCTTGAGGTGAAGCCAGTGGTGGCAGGAGTGTGGGTACAGGGCTTGATCTTGAACTAGTTTTTCTTAGTCAATAATTCTTTCTCGATAAGAAAGGAAAACTGTGTGACTAATTATGAGTTTAATAGCACTAGTATGACTTTATATGACTGTGAAAAGCTAATGACTGTTGTCATTTCTCTTGTTTCTAGGTATCTGGTATGGGATTCTGGAAGGAATTGGAGTTCTGGCTGTCATCACCAATGCCTTTGTTATTGCCATTACTTCTGATTACATTCCACGTTTTGTCTATGCATATAAATATGGTCCCTGTACAGATCAAGGGTACAGACAGGAAAAGTAATTAAGATTTTTTTTTTTTATATTTATGTGTATATTTCAGAGGAAACACACTTTTACTGCTTTGTGTGTTAACATACTTAACATAGTAACATTTTACCTTTTACATCTGTGTGAACCTTCACAGATGTTAAGTGCAAGTAACCCAGCTGTTCCACAGTTGTGTAAGTCTTCTCTTCTGGATGCAAACAACAAAGTTCAGTATAAATCATAGCGATCTTCAGGCTTTCTCTAGTTAAGCTTTTCTTCTCTTCTGCAATAGTTCTGCTCTGTCTTCTCCCTCTATGCTCTCACACATGTATGTATATATGCTCCCAAATCCTCTTTGATCCTGAGTCTTGTTACCCTCAAACTTCCCTGCCTGTTTCTCTTAAGAAGTGATGGCAGCCAAGCTCCAGCAAGACTGGCCTTGACACACTTTAGCCTAACTCTTAGTTCTTAGCTTCAAGTCTATCTTTGTGCTACCAGGTCGGTTTCCTGCACTTCACTCCAGACACTTACCAGTGTCTCTGAACTGTGGGTCTACTGTGCTCTGTCTGCATTTCACACTCTTTAGCATGTCCTTGTACATGATCTAAATGGATCACAGTGCTCATGGGCATCCTCTCTTTCACTTGGAGACCAGTGTCCTATGGAAGTTTTCAAACGGTGGGTTTGGAGGGTTAGTTTGGGTTTTTTTCTTTTACTACAGGAGACAGGGTTACCTCAAGAAAAGGAAGCTAATAGTATAGCATGTCCCACAAGCACAATTTATCTTTATTGCACAGAAGGAAGGATAAGAGTGAAAGCATCAAGGCTTGTCCAGCAAGCCAGTACCGCTGCATTCACAGGCTGTGCCTCAGCTCAGACCGCGGGGGTCTGTCCTTCCTTCCCTCATTGCTCCAACTCTGACGATTCACAGTAGAGATTTACTCTTCTTGTGCTGTCACAGGGCATAAAGAGTGAGGCGGGATGAGACGAAAAGTGAAAATAGCAGAAAAATGTTAGTGCTTATTGTGCACTACCCATTTAACAGAGAACTATGTAACTCCATTTCTTCTTTTGCCAGCAGTTATTCAATACATCATAGCAGACCTGAAGGTTCAAGAGATAGGATAGGATTCCTGATGCATCTCTTTTTAAATGTTTCTTGCCTTTCAGAAGGCCCTTTGTTAAATTACAGGACAGAATTTCCGAGAAGATGAGATGTCTTACGTGTCTGTGGTTTTCCAAAAACAGACAAAAATTTCACTCCTACAGGCATAATTCAATGTATTTATGTGATTTCTGTCGTTAACACTAATAAGTTATTGCCCTTAAAATGTTTTTTTGGTATATATGCACTGTTCATTTCACTGCTGGCGAAAATTGTTCTTTGATTCAACTCATAAAACCTGTCATTTTTTTGGTATATGCTGACGGCAGATTCTGCAAGGGTGTTAAATTATTCTCCTTTCTGCCCTTCTAGTCATCTTTCTAAGTTCAGTAATTTTAGGAGACAGTGAGGGACACTGTAGCAACAATTTTTGGTTTATATCTGCTGGTAGATAAGAAGCAGTTTAACAAAAACTGTTAAAAATAGATTTTTAAATGGTGTCATCCCTGAAATGAACGTTCTTTGTTTCTTTACAATAAAACTTTGCTTCTCTACTTAAAATTTTACAATCGCTTTTTTTTCTGATAAGCAAATAAAATAGTATGCTTACAGTACACAATAGCAGAATATGTTAACATACAGCATCTATACTATATCACCGCTTTATGAAGAAAGTCCTGACTCTATTTTTTTCCCTTTCAGATGCTTAAAAGGATACGTCAACAGCAGTTTATCAGTATTTGATTTGAGTGAACTTGGGATGGGATACACAGGATACTGCCGGTATGTTTCAATGCTCTCCCGTCTTGTAGTACAGGCATAGATGTTAATGCAGACATTAAATTGAAAATTATTGCTTAAATTACTGGTCTAATAGTTTCTTTTGTTGCCTGTAAAAGCTTTGGAGTTCAAGTCTGTTCAACATGGAAGTCTCGGGGGCAAACACTATGTGGTAAGATGCCATACTAACACTGGAAACCTGTGTTCTGAGTTTTTCCAGAACTCTTGCAAGCTGTATCTTTTGTGCCTCTATGAATTATTTCATTTTGAAGTGCCCCGGGCTGCCAAGAAGGATAATAATCCTCATTTTGGTTTTGTTAAGCATTCTAAAGTCTGTATATTAATTAAAATACACAAATGACATTTTTGTTGTCATTTGTTGATCTTTTCCAGGTCAAGATCCCAAACAGTTATGCAAGATGAATATAAGAAATTCAGCATAAATATTATATACAACATTTTATGACTGCACTCATTCTGGATTCAGATTTAGCTCAAATTGACTGAGAAGTTACCAAAATTGTGTAACTTTTATGCAAAATTTGTGTGAAGAATCTCAAATACTTATAAGCAACAATAAGAACCAGTTTAGGGTCAACACACTTCAGCTTAGTGTGTCAGATTGGTAACAATAGATGAAATTGTTTGCTCTGGAGTTTTGGGAGCAAAAAGCCCCATCTTAGAAGAAGCCCTGTTTAATTGCCCGCATTATGGACTATTATTTTCCTTTTCTGTTAAATTCTACTCGATGAGGGTATGTCTTCACTTCAATTTCTCCCCTTTTAGCCAGATCCAGGATAAACTAGAGAACTCTTCACAATGTTCAGGTTTTTAAGCACAGACTAACTTACTGGGTTTTTCTTTGCTTTACAGGTATAGAGACTACAGAGCCCCACCATGGAGTTCAACTCCATATGAATTCACTTTGCAGTTCTGGCATGTCCTGGCAGCACGGCTGGCCTTCATCATAGTGTTTGAGGTTAGTCGTGGAAAGGAACAATTCTTTTCTACTTCTTTAAAGTCTGAGTTGGTTTGGGATTTTTTGCAGTATTTCCACAAAAAGTTGGTTTCATCAACTGCTTGTTCATTATAGTCAAGAGAAAAAGATAATAAAACACCTGCCACAAACTGTCATCAATCAAACAATTAACAGAGCATTCACAGGTTTTAGTCTCTGCAAAATCATATTTCCTTAACACTCATCTTATACATCATGTTTCTCAATCAAATCTTGCATGTTCTATTGAAGAGGAAGAAATGCATGTTATGTGTACATTAAGCACAGTTATTAAAAGTTAAAATTTGTGTCAGGAAAATGATGTGTAACTCTAGCCTTGTAGAAATCCGTGTACTAACTTTGAAGAACGTATTACATACTGTCCAGTTACTTACTTTGACTGCAAGCTCTTAACAAAGACTACTTGTAGGTAGCATCTGCTTTTGTTGTTCAAACTATCCTGCAGTTACATCTTCATTTAGGTTACCATTTCAACTTCTTAGTCCTTAGTTCAACTTCTCAGAAGACTTCAGCATTTTCATGTTTCTGATAGGCTTCTCATTTCCTCCTGTATGCGTGTATATATATTAAAATAAAAACAGGAAATGCTTTTTAGTCATGAATTAAATCTCAGTTCCAGTTTTGCCACAGACTTTGAGGCACTAAAATGTGGTCCTGGAAATGAATATTTATGCATCTTTGAAGCAATGATTTTTGTTCTTCTTTACAGCACCTTGTTTTTGGAATAAAGTCTTTCATTGCCTACCTGATTCCAGACATGCCCAAAGACTTGTGCGACAGAATGAGAAGAGAGAAATACTTAGTCCAGGAAATGATGTATGAGGCTGAACTGGAGCATTTGCAGAGGGAAAGGAAAAAGAATGGGAAACAGTATCACCATGAATGGCCTTAGTCACTACCATGCTGCAACAAAAACACTCTTTGGAGATTGAAGGGTGTAGCTACAAAATGAAGCCAGAGTCTGGCATCAGTGTGTGAGATTCGCGCTGTATATATGTTCTTGCTGGGCAGTACAGTTGCAGGCTTTGTGGGAACTGGAAAATAGATGCTTCCGATGAAGAAAATGAAAAGCCTTACCTGTAACTGGTCTGTGGTGAGCATCCAAGAGAATCAGCACTCAGGAATGTGCAGACAGATTAAAAATTTGGACACTCCAGTTTAAAAAAAGGCAATGAATTTTCATGCTGTTTATGAAGATACTAACAGCATAACAGGAAAACAAAACAAAACAAAACAAAAAACAACAACCAATGAACTTATACAGTAAGGGCATGGCTAAAACCAACTTATGTGATATCCACTACTTCACAGCTTCTGATTGCTCGGCTCCATCTGTAATGCCTCTGAAGAAAAGAGCAATTGTTGCCTTTGTGGCCATAACTCGATATAAATGATCTTTCAGGCTTACTGTTTTGTCAGGTTTGTCCTAGTCTCTTGTTGAGATTGTGGATGTGGTCCTACCCTACAAAAGGGGTCTGTGGCTGCTTAATATATACTATGCAGTTTAAGATTTGCACATTAATTTGTCATTAATTTATCCTTCTAGTTGGAAACCAAAAGTCTAAATTCAAAGAGAAAACAGCAGCACGAAGAGAATGCATCGCATTGCCCACGTTGCAGCTATATTTGAAAATGACGTGGCTGTTGGGTTGTCTTTCTACTTTTGTGTGCAGAAAGGCCACCTCCACACGCTTCCAGGGTGAAAAAACTGTCATTTTCATGCTCTGATGTAGCATGCGGATGTCTAACTGTGTTACCGTTCTCTCTGGCCTGTCTGGGCAGTGATTCCATGACTTCACAGAATGCTAACCTGAAATATTCTCATACAGTGACTTCGTCCTGAATATACAATTAACTCTTTATAGTATGCAAGCTTTTGCAGATATATATCAGACATCCAGTATAATGTTGTGACTTGCTTGTTCAGGGAAGGAGAAGCAGAGCACTTTATAACAATGCTCTTTTTATTGTAATAGTAAATGTTCCAGTAATGTGCACTTCTTTTATTGGCCTAAATAAGTCAAAGCATGGGAGTTAGATACAGGCAGATATGTATAAAGATTGTATATAAAAGCACATACACGCAGTGGTTACTTTTAGATTTTTTTATTATTATTTGTATGCCGCCTTAGAATTTTGGGAGGCTTTTTGGATAAAATCACTATGAAAGGTAGATGTTCATGTAAAGAATCAAATTTCAGTTTTTCCATGCATACAGCATACAGCAGTGTTGCTTATGGTTATAGTCACGTTGTGATGATGAAATTGTCTACTACTTACATTTCATAATGTGGGAAAAGATAAGCACTAAACTTAAAAAATTTAAACAAGTGTGCAGGGTTCACTTGCAGAGGAGGGAGTGGAGTAACAGTTACAATCATTGCGTTCCTCTTGTACAATTTTAAATAATGCTTCTCTATATTGGATGAGAAAAATTTTAAAAACAAAGAGCAAATCACAGTAACTGTAAAGGCTGCAAATTTGGATATTATTTTTAGGGATAAAGCTGTGGCAAATTCACTGCTGACAGATATGAAAAGACCTGAATTGTTACCTACAACACCCTATTTAACAAAAAGCATGATTCTAGTATTCACTTGCATGTATTAGCACAATCATTTTATTATGTCATATAAAATTAAGAGTCAAGAGCCTGTCCAAGTGGATGGGTATGCTCTATTGTATCCAAGGGGCCTCGCATAGGACCTTCAGTTGTTTCATCATATTAATGAGATTTCTTGGTTAATTCAAGCTCTTTGTGACCAGATAAGGCAGCTATAGCAGTGTCTACAGTATTGTGCAAAGGAGGGAAGAAATTGGAAGGTATGGTCTAATCACATCTATTAGATTATCAGATTATTATCAGATTATTAGTTCTATCATAAAGGGCTGGTAGAACTCTGCTTCCTATATTTTGGAAAGCCTGTTTTGTTCCTTCATATTCTGGGTTGTGTACTATGTTCCTCAACGAGTCATTATCAGAAATAACTAATGCACTCTCCTCAGTGCTTATAGAATGACACCATTTAATTTAATTTATAGTCTCTCTGTTTCATTATGGGGAATATCAAGCACTGTTTGACAGCATTAACTGTGCGTCACAGTTGTCTCTGTGCCATGTAGTGATAGTTCTTCAGAAGGTCACAGATGAGTTCTCTTTTTAATGCTTTCTCTAAAACCAAAATACCTTGGCTGGCTCAAGGTGTAAAGATACAGAATAAAATTAGGCAAAAATGAGAAATACTGATTGATAGTTTTATACTTTCCTGTTTCTGCTGTGGATATAAGCACATGTCAGTACGTACTTAAGCAAATTCCAATTGGACTTAACACACAGAAAAAAACACCCCACTTTTATATCTGAGATACATGTATTATTAGTGATTTTCAACACTGGTGAATAAGAGTATATCAAAGGCAAGTATGTAGATCTGAGATTGTGCATTTTACGCACTGGAAAAGCACAAGACATTTTAGAGAAATACTGTGTGCTCCTTTATTTTTGGAGGACATCAGCAGCGTCTAAAGGTTTTGCAACTATCTAGCTATTTGCTTAAGCTGAGAAAACTTTTTGCTAGACTTCATTTAGTATGCTGTCTGCACTGACTGCACGTTATTTTACTGAAGTATAAGGCACACACTGTCCTCAGGAATAATGTATTTTGAATGGTGAATGATCTTTTCATATTCTAAATATTGTCTTTCCAAACAAATGACCTGTATGAATAGACTGTGCATGCAAGCTGCATTTGTGAAATCTGACAAAGCTTTAGAACTTCAATTTGTGCAAAAATACTTTGGATCATTGCAGATCTAATCTATGACAACTTTGCTCTATGCATGCGCCCGTAGAGAGACTGCATGAGCAACTCGATATTTTTAAATGCAAAGGATTAGTCCAAAATGTCTTAATTATTCCTAACCAAATTCCGTGTCTTGATTCAGGCAAACAAAATTCCATTTCAAAAGTAGCAAAAAATCCATATGCATTATACACATCTCATATCTAAAGACTTTTCATTCTAAATTTGTGCCTAATGTGTGAAATCTGAGTTCTGGTGTCTAAAAAAGGAAAAAAGGTTCTGCTTCGTTAGCCATCCAAATGAGAAGTTCCTTCTTAGAGTTCAAAGTCTGTCTCCATATGGAGCTCAGTATTCACAACCGAGCAATAACAGGGTTTGCCTGAAGATTGAGCACAGGCTCTCTGTTACTCTGTAATCCGATTTCTTTACCAGAAAGATTGGACGTTTGGAAACAAGGCAAACCATGACTTTTATTTTTTTATATTTTTCCCTATCCCTCTTTGTTAAAGGATTTATAGAGAAAATTTAGATGAACACTGAAGTTAATACCGATGATGACAAGGCTAAAATTTCCATAGTGATGATGGCCAGGAAGAGGGTTTTTTTCTTAGAGGTTTCTTTGGAAGTACAAATCACACATCAGCTGTTGCTGTGCCCATTTCTAACAGCAATTTGTCTTAAATTGTGTTCTGAAGATCAGTTAGGCTCAGTTGTGTCCTCTGGAAAGCTCAAAAGAAAATATCTGGCAGGCCTACTGAAAATCAGGTACGTACCTTAATGCATAAATTCATAAATCTCCTGAGGTTTCCTTCATAACAAGTTTTGCAGAAGGAAGAATATCTTGGGAGACACAGCTTGAGGGTGAGTGTTAATATGAGGCAGGGCAAGAACTTTGGTGATATTTTATTCTGAATGTGCCATTAAGATAATCAGTCTACTGTAAGCAGTGCACGTCTGCTGTTTCCGTGCTGTGGCTTCTTCCGTTGCAGGCTCCAAATGGAAGTGCTGCCAGAGAGAGAATTTCTGGAGCCATGGGATCCAGTGGCATTGCCTGTGAGCTCCTACATGGCATAGTGTGACTTACTAAGCTTTTGCATTATGTCATAGTTTGTACAGGAACAAATTAGCACATACATATTTAGAAGTATCATATCAGTTTGATTAACTGAAAATCATCCGTGTCCCTAAATTGCAAACAGTTTACACATAGTTAACTTACATTAAAAATTTTCATTAAAACTGTTATAAACTAGAGTTTTTATATACACTGGGCACTGGCCATATGAATAAAACTAATTTTATACGAACAGCTAAGTATGAAGGCAATAAAGTTAATAGAAAAATCAAACTCACATTTTCTCTTAAGTGTTACATAGGAAAAGAAGGACAGAGATAAACTAATAGTATCACTTGGAATGCAGTAGTATTCCAGAAACATTTTAATTTTGGTAATCCTTATAAAATAGTGATGTGTTGCTTATATGTGGGTAAAGGTTGAAACACATATACAGCCAGCCTTTCACAATAATGTTTATTTGTTGTTAAGGCTGACAGTAGAATTCAAATGGCATTCCACATTTGGACAGACTTTTTTATTTCGTTAGTTCCAATGCGTAATTTGGCTGACTGAAATGCATGCAGTGACACTTTTTGAAAGTGTTGGAGTGAATTACAGACCTAAATTCTTGTGGTGGAAAATTTAGCAGCTTTAAAAGATCCGTAAGTCTTTTCATACTCAACCTCATGCTCACAAAGCCCATGTTCTATTGGGGTAAAATGCAACAAGCCACGGGGTGGAGGCTGAGGATGAGCAGAAGAAAGAAAGGGCTCCTCTTCAGCTGTTTTCTCTCCAGAACTCCGGCAGCTTTTGCAAAACAAGGGTTTGAAGTTGGAGCATGGTGACAGCCTTTCTGATCCTTTTTCTCCTCTGGCTCATTCTTTACCTTTCCTCAGTGTTTTATCAAATGCTGCCTTCTTGCTCTCAGTCCAACTTCCAGAGCAATTCTGTAACTGCAGAATTTTTTTGCCGGCTTTTTTTGGATGTCCCTAACCGGGAAGCCAAAGTAGAAAGTGCACAAATATTAGTTTGTCTGGTGCTTTTTACAAGCTGGAATGCTTGGACGGAGCGGAGCGAGGAAGCACAGGGGGCACCTCTGTGTGCTGCTAAGCTGCCCGTTTCTGGATCTGCCCTTGCTGCCGCTTTCCCAAGCACCACGTTTTGCACTCCCTTACACGCACTCATGCATCCTAAATACCCGGCACAATCCTAACATTTTTAAATTTACATAAGAGACTGGCATTGACAATTTTTCTCTAATGTTGACATTGCAGCCGCGTTTACCAGAAATTCATATCGGCATGATTTTTGGCATAATCATGATAGCACAATGTTACCGCAACAGCACAAAGTTATAATGGCACGAGGAGCGGTAGAGAAATCACTTTGCTATTCTGTGTTATACGGGAAATTTTCTAATCCAGGGCTGGGATTTAGTCCTGAAATGTTAATGTTGTATTCCCTCCTCACTGCACTGGAAATTGCCTTGTGTTAATTTTGTGGGCTCATTCTAACTGTTTGCCACAACCCCTATAATGTTATATGTTCTCTGTACTTTTCATTCTTATTGCCATGAACTAGTTGTTAGGATGCTACTGGGTGAGAAATTTGGATTAAACCCAATGTAGTCTAAAGCTAATGAGATTCTAAACACTGAGACCGTGACGATTTTTCAGTTAAGAATGAAAAAAAAATCAGATCACATTTTTGTGTTCTGTTTAGATGACTCAGAATTTTGTACTGAAAGATCTTCCAATCTGTTTGGCTCTAATTTTTACCTATAGTAGTACCACTGAATTTTCAGTTCTTTGAAATAATCTCATGTAAAATCTAACTGAATAACATAGTTCAGTCATTTTTTACTCTGATAGTCCTGACTAACTTGCAATATCACAATCATAAGAGATTTCTTAAAATGTGTATATATTTGAAATTTGTGTAATATTTAAATACAACCTGGTTTCTAAGTAAGGAATACGAATAAAAATTCAACTATTTTTTCTATTCATAAATCCACACTTTGTAAGTAATATTTAAAATAAGAATACAGTACCATAGAGCATTTCAGAGAATTTTGCTTTTATGCACTAAAAGCTAGAAGTTCCTCTGGCCTGTCAGCTTTCAGTTTCTTTTGTGTTTTAAGATTACTTTTACAAGCTGCTGTGTACCCCAGAACTAAAAGAATTCACTGAGGAAAAAGTCATTGATCTGATTAACTATTGTAAGACACTTTTGGCATAAATTTGTCTTTGAGATGCTGTTTACTTTATCAAGGTTTACATGTACAAATGCAACTATTTACTGTATCATACACATTTGAATATTGCATTTTTCCAGTAATAAACTTGGATATCTTTGAAAGAGGCTTTGAGCTTCATTAATAGAAATATTCAAAGGTAATTAAACAAAATATAAACTTGAAAAGCGAGTGCTCATGAGCCTTCAAATCATAGTATTGTAAGGAAGTAATTTAAGGGTTAAACTTGGCTCAAACTTAACTTGTAACAATTGAATAGTCACTGTAGGTTCATCTAAACTCACTTTTCAACTTTTCAGTCTTTTATGGTCTACTGCTTTCACTAGTGACTAATGATTTTTAAATTTAAGCTCTTGGTTTAGAATTTACATGTTCCTAGTTTCTTAATCTCCTTTTTCAGCTCAAGTGCTCAGGCTAGCTCTTCTCTGGAAGGATCTATGACTCTGGATGTAAAGCAAACAAGAAGATCATAACTGTAAATGACACTGGCCTCAACATTTAATCAGCATGGTAATTCTTCTGAACTCCAGGTTTGCTAGGCCACATCTTTAAATCCTGGTAGAAGAGTGAATAAGGAACTACTGATTAACTATTTTAGCCACCATACGTAAATCCGCATGTTGGACTTAGTAAGACCTTGTGGAATGCCTGACTGCTTTACAAACAGAAAACAGTTGGGCTCATTGAGTAGTTGAAACAAAACTAGTCCAGGAACATGAAGTTAAAGAGAAAATCTTCCGGAAAGAGAAATTCTTCAGGATATTTCTTCAAAGACATTTTGAAAGAATGCAATTCTAGCCAACCAGAGTGACTTAGGCCATGAGATATAACGATACAATAGCATTATTTATGGAGTTTCCATCTCTGCCTTGATGTGCATATCAAACATGGAAGCAGGACCAGACAGCATGCCATGCAAGATAACAGACTGCCAGCCAGACTCAGCAGTAAGCTTTTATGAGCTTATAAAGTGGTATAAAAGAGTTTGACACAAATATTGACTTTATGCTCAGTTTGTTGACAAACTGTCCCGCACAAGGAAGGCAGTGTCATTTACAGACTGCTGTTTCTTTTCTCTGATTAAATATGTCAGGACCGTTTCCAGAGGTAGGGCATGAACAGTAACTTCAAGGACCAGGTTTACCTAGATCTACATTTTAAAGATGGTCCAGATAAAGCAAAAGCAACAGCTGGGTTCTTCAGGGCAATATGAGCTGGATCCATAACTGAATTGTCTTTGATAATTTCATTCAGCCTGTTTCATTCAATTTTGAGGTTTTTTTAAAAGCAAACACACTCATCCCAAAAACTACAGCCAGAAGTTTGTCAAAATGAGAGGTGTCTATTGTTTACAACAGGCAAGTTTTAGAGGAAATGTGTTTCACTGAAACAGAGCACTTAGTGCACTAGGTACCTTCTTCCAAGACGTTTTACTAGACAGATCATTTTGCCTAATTATGTGTTTGTTTGGGTTTGTTTTACAAAATTCAGCATGGATTATTAATTAGGAGGCATGATCATCAAATGTCATTTTATTTTCTTTATTCCATAAAGGTAGTAGATGGATCTTTTGAGCTGAACGGATGTCTTTTCCAGACACGGATAAAGAACACGGATAAAGAACTATCCTGAATTCAAAGTAAAATTTGTTACACTCTTCTGTAGCTATTACAATGAAACATTACAAAGAAGTCTGAGTTCCACAGAGGAAGAACACACGGTTAACGCAGTCACTACAAGACCAATCTGGCCTATGGATCTTTCCTGAGAGGAGAGTTTTTGCAATACCTGGGCACAGGCAGAGACTAGCTCAGCCTGACCTACCTCTGGTCCCCTCCTGCAGAGGGCGGGTCACAGTCTCACCTTACTGAGAGACCTCAGAAATGCATCCCTACTGAGCAGGGCATGTGATACAGATGTATTGCAGCTACTTCCGAGCAGGAGATTCCACGACAAGAGTCATGAAACATTTCTTCTGAAATAGCACTGCTTCCAAAACCCCATTGTCCGATGATTTCCCAGGTATGTCATGAAATTCATAAATAAAAATCTGGCCTTTATTGTTATAGAGAACAACTGTTCTCTCTTCCTCATCTACAAGCTGGTAAGTGCGCTTTAAAAAAGCTCTTCGTTTCTGAAGCTGGAGAAATAAAGTTTGATTAAACGTCCCTTGTCCCTCAGGTTCTAGAGGCGAGATTCTCTGTTCATGTTAGTATAAGATTTTTCCTCAGGATTGTAACCAGGGAACTGACATTTGTTTTCTTGGTTGATATTATTCCTGAAGGTGTCATCTGTTTCCATTTCATTTGCAATAACTTTAGGTGCATTTTTTTCAAAGTCCACCTGAAAAGAAGAAAATACCCTAGTAGTTTCAAGCCTGTGTTTGCTGTTTTCTTCCTTTGTTTAAAGGATATCTTGTTGCATTTTGAATTTTTGATATTCTGTATTTATAAATCTGAGAAGTTACTTTGCTACATAAAATGACTCTCAGACCCTCAGACTAGTATTCTTTAGTGTGTGCCCCCTCCATATACAACCACTGATTTTCTTCCATGAAAAGCCTTTGGAAAAAGTAACAAAAGCAACTTCTCACAACTCCTCTATTCATGTAAAAGTCTTGAAGTGTCCTCTCAGTGCATTCCAAATCACTTAAATTTAGGTTTTTATTTGCACATTTATCTGCATTTCAGAGGATTGGGTTTTTGTCTGACCTACAGCTAGCTCAGTGGTTTCATACTGCAACTATTTGATGAATGTTGTTACTCTACATTTTAAGAAAATACAGGGGGTTAAATTCATATATGATTTTTTTCTAACTGCTTTTATTGAGGGTTTTTTCCCTCTAGAAAACTTCCAAATGAAGATTGTGTTGAGCACCTAGAAGCCAAGTGAAACAGCTGAAGCAGAATCTAGAGCCACAGCTGCTCTCCAGTTTAAACCATCAACTTTAATGTCAAACTTAACACAACCCGGGCGGAAGGACAGCTTCTACTGACTGCCGAGTGCTGCGAGCCTCGCAGCTGAAGGACTGCTTCCAAGGCTTAAAGGTGTGTGTGTAGAGTGCTCTAAAAGAGCTGAAAACACACATATCGCTTTACGTCACTTCTCTAAAGCTAGCACGGTCTGTGAAGAACAACGTTGTTTCTCTGCAAACTCTTACACAGGTGCAGGGAAGTGAGGGGCTGGTCCCTGAGTGCCTGTTAATGAGCTACAAAGGCCGGAGGCCCCTGGGGAGGGCTGGGTGGGAGTGGTCGGGGCTCCTGGTGGGCCCTGAGAGCTGCCCTGAGCGCGACAAGCCCTGGAGGGTCTGGAGGCGGAGATGGCAGCACCAGAGCTCTGTGGACATGTGAGTGCTCAAGCCCTTCTTCCTGTGCTCTGCGGGTGGAGGCAGGAGCTCTCGCACTACTTCCTGGGGGGTGAATTGCGGGTTTGTCCCCTCTCGGCGGGGGACAGGTACAAGGTCAGCCCCCTTTCACGGGCGGCTGGCTGTCCCACGCGCTCTTTGTCTCTGGGGACCCCGAGTGTTGCGCAAACAGGGAAA
>NW_009693012.1:0-5118 GCF_000703405.1 Apaloderma vittatum | reverse complement strand
TTCATCCACCGAGTGGTCCATCTGTCAAATCAACGTCTCTCCATGTCATGTGGGACAACGTCAAAAGCCTTGCACAAGTCCAGGAAAATGACATCGGTTACTTCTCCCATGCCAACCAGCACTGTAGCTTTATTGTAGAAGGCCACTAAATTAGTCAGGCATGACTTGCCCCCAGTGAAGCCATGCTGGCTCTCACCAACCACTTGATTATTTTTTATGTGCCTTAGTACAGCTGCCAGGAGAATCTGCTCCATGATTTTACCTGGCACAGAGGTAAGGCTGACTTACAGTACTTAAAGTGGTCTACAGGAAAGAAGGGGAGGAACTCTTTATCAGGGAGTGTAGTGATAGGACAAAGGGTAACAGTTTTAATCTGAAAGATGTTAAATTTAGATTAGATATTAGTAAGAAGTTATTTACTACGAGAGTGGTGAGACACTGGAACAGGCTGCCCAGAGAAGTTGTGGATGCCTTATCCATGAACGTGCTCAAGGCCAGGCTGGATGGGGCTTTAAGTAACCCCACTACTGGGAGGTGTCCCTGTCCATGGCAGGGGGAGTGAAACTAGATGATCTTTAAGGTCCCTTTCAACGCAAACCATTCTATGATTCTCTGATCTATGGAGAACCTGAACAAACCCCCCATGTTGTTTCTAGTGGTGCTTTGTACAAGGTGGTAGCAGGCTGTCATTATTTTGTCTGTGTAGAATCTGGCAATCTAAGCACAAAATTTCTGCTTTCTGATCCATAACGGGCAGAGGATCAGTTAATGTCAATCGAAATCTCTCCTGGCGACCAAATACAACATGAGAAAGAAAGGTGGGTACAGAGATCGGAGAGCAAAATTTTCACCCCGCAGCTGAGAAGGCCGTGTTCTGGAGGGAGCTCAGGAAAATGCCTGGCCTGTGCCATGGTCAGCCACTCTGCACAGCGTAGCATAGAGAAGAGGCACTAGGTTTCCACTACCTTGGACCCTCTTTCAGCCGTATTTGTAAAAATGGTCTGACCAAAATTGCCAGCTTTTCGTGCAGGCAGATTGGTACCCAACTGGGCCTCGCATCAGAGACATGAATGGCAACCTGTGTTACAGCAGGCTATGGGGAATTATACAGGGCACATCTCAGAGACACAATATGTAGGTCAGGTCTGCCAGATTGGGAATCATGTAACAAAATTTCTCTGCAGTGCAATACCAACTCCTCCCTTTCATTCAGGAACCACAGGATAGATGGCGGAAACAGCAGGATTGGGGTGGTGCAAAATAAGGTTTCCTAGCCCCTGGGTATGCAAGTCTTGACCATGGCTCAACTGTTCATGAGCTAGAGAAGAGCCCATGGTAGCTACAGCCTCAGTATCACACTCTTCACCGACCGAGGTGGGTCACATCAAGTGGGGTTTCTGACTGAGACTCATGCAATGGGGCCAGCAAGTGTCCTGGTTTGAGCTGGCTCTTGGCCACAGCGCTGAAGGGACAGAAAGCACATGTATTGCCCTAAATGCATATTAAAGCCAAAAGAACCCAAATTTACCAGGCTTTTTTTTCCTAAGCTTAAATCAAGTCTGTGGTAATTCTACGAGTGATTTTAGATGAAAATAACAGGCCTGGTCCAAAGCCCCTTTAGTGTCCTACCCAGCTCAAATTCCCATAGCCTGGATGTACTGTCAAGCTGTGCAAGCTTTACAACCCTTTGCTGCTCTCCGTGTACAGCAGGGCTGAGTATCGGCTTAGCTCTGCTCCCACCAAAGTCACGTCAACGAGATTAACTCCCCACTTCAGTGGGAAATTAATAAATGTAATGGTAAGTGTTTTTTGAAAATCCCACCTCTCTCACTTTGCCATGGTATTTTTTCACTATTAAATTTCAGTTGAGAAAGGCAAAGCTGGTAGAATTACAGAAATAATTGCAAAGAAATACTGAGTCATCCCACAATACCTAACTGAGGAACTGGTACAGCTCATCTGACCATTTACTGTATTTCCCTTTTAAACGGGGTCTGTAAATAAGCATTAAGCAGATATATAACTCATGTGCTGAATTTTATTTTTGCTATAATAATGAAAGCCACAGAAAGAGATTCATGATAACATGAATCCTCACTCGACTATGCACAAGCAGCATCATTCGTTACATTCTGATGATGCATTAAGCCCTCAGAGTACAAAGAGAGTTTTACCTTTTTTTTTGGCAATTTGCATGAGAAGTACAGAGCATTTAGTCTTTGAATTAATCAAAATATCTCTGCCTTCACTGAATAAATATATTTGAATACATGAATAAATAATATATTGACTAAAATAATGAAACTAATTTAAAATAAAGCTGAGAGTGAGGTCACAGTTTTTATTAAATGTGACATTTTCCACAGTGTTTACACTGCAAGAGATAATGGCCTATATATTTTAAAGAGGGTAACAAACCATCACAAATCAACTTTGGATAAATTAAAGTAACTTAATTTTCAGCAAGCTCTGGGCTTTTAACCTGACTTTCTGTAAGTTAGGCTAAGATGATTCAAGATGAAACTTGGGCTTCTGTGCCTAGGAAGAAAATCTTATTTAAAACCAAATTAACCGCTTAATTGACAGTCAGTCCTAAGGACTAAGGGTCCAACTGAAAGGTCAATCTTGCTAAAGCTGTCAGGCATCTACCCTCAGAATTAGATAGAAATTTTACAACCAGTACTCATATTTCATCTAAACACATACCATGAATACAATACACTGATTATTTTAAATGAAAATGTTAATAACTTTGCACAAAATCCTATTCCTGGAAGCAAGCAGAGAGCTCCTATAGACATAAACAGGAATTGAGCTTGAAAAACTCTCATGAAAACCCACCACGTCAGATACAAAATCTATTCACCAGCAGTTGATTTGAGGACAACTCTATTTTACTTGGCTGCCTAAAACCATTGCTTGCCCAGACAAGTCAGCAAACAAAAATGTGAAGCAGGTACTAGAAATTAATTAATTTGCAGGCAGAAGAGAAAGAAAGGCAAAAGATGACTGACACCTTAAACAGTGAAATCCATGGAACAAACCAAATAATACCACCCTTGCTTCATCCCACCTGCCTGGGTTCAATGAGCAGTGAGGAAAGACTGGCCATACCAACACACGGTAGCAGCCAGTTGCCAGACCATTTACCTTTGCTTCTTTCTGCTCATGTCTCATGTCAATTAACCAGTATTTCATTAAAAACATAATGAAAAATCTAAATCTGAGAGAGATTTATAAGGTTGTCAGTTACCACCGTATTTGAGTGCTTTAACTACAACAGTAGTTGTAGTCACTATGCTTCGTCTCTTTTAACCGTGACTCCACATTAGGTTTCATCCATTTAGCAGCTACATCATATGCCCCTTGATGATCTGCTTGTTACTACCCTTATGCTCTCAGCTGGCTGACATGATGAGTTTCTTAGATTAAAATGATCCAACAGCAGGTAACTGGAAAGTCTTGTCCTGCCTTGCTCCTTCTTCCAAGGTAGCGGTGGAAAGATTACTTCACCGCCACATGCTATGCAGTTATAGTAAAATACCAAGGCCACGTGATAAAGTTATCTAACTCAGTGAATTAATATGCCAGCCTTTTTCAGGTGAAAGTCAAGTCCAAAGTTGCTCTATACACCAATCAGACTGGACAAACTCTTCCCTGCACCTGAGCGCTGGTCTGTGTTGTCCATGCCCACAGTCAGTGCCACCCAGCCCTCTCTCAGACAGCCCCTGGGCACGGTTCAAGGGTTTGCCCCAACCTGGGCCATCTAGATCATTTGGATACAGCCATTCCGGTCTGTAGGCAAGGGCATTGAGCTGCAGGGAGGCAATCTATTCCATGGCACTTCAAATCTGGCCCAGAGAGCAGAGCCTGCTGTTAAATCCCAAGGTTTTTGCTCGCTGCGTTCTAAAAATTCAAAACGTTTTGGTTTATACTCTGATACACATTCGAGTTACGAGCCTTTTTGGTCTTTGAGTTTTCACTAAGAAAAACAGGTGATGCTGCCCACCATTTTCACCTTTTCATCAAAACCTTTATAAGTCTCATGCATTCTAATGCACTAAATTTTCTGGTATGGCAGAGTTATTTGCCCAAAGCAATACACACAAAGCATAATGCAAGTAGTGCTCCTGGCAAGTCATTAGGATTAGGGATGAAACGATCCACAGTGTGGCTGGCCCACAGAATCTACAGAGAAAGAGCTCAAAGACTTCAGCTGACTACACATAAACCTTCCTCACATACAAGAAAAATAATTAATTTAGTCTCACAATAACTCAAGTTGAAGGCTGCCTTTAGGTTCTGATAACTTCTCTCCATCCAGCAAGTTTCCTCAGCAGTCCTGGAAGGACCTTTCTGCAGCAGGAACGCATGAGTGGTTTCCAGTGTTATGCCCAGGTATTTCAGCAGCTGAGGAAGTGGGTGGAGAAGGAGTTTGGGAGATATTCGTGGAAGACTAGTGAGCAATCAAGGATAGGAACAGCATGATTTATAGACCCACATGAGTAATCCAGGTTGTAATTTAGTGCCAATCATACTATGAATGATGACAGGGGAGTTGCAGAAGCAGGATGGGGATACCAGTTCAAGCCAGTTAAGCTTGGCATAACATAGATTGTAAATCCCAGTGGTTTATTATTCAAAGTCAATTTAATAAGTCTTTGCTTTTAAGAACACTTAGATAAATGAGGTGAATGAAGTACAACCTCCAAAGGAAAAATCAATGTTATCTGGATAGATGTTACACAGCTGCCATTAGATAAAATGGTATTGCTTTAGGGACACCCGTCCACCTCAGATGTTTCCTTTACAGACTAAAAAATTAGTATCTTATGTTCCTTTTAGTTAACTTTTGGTTGGCCAATAATGCCACTAACCTAGTTGCTAGGCCACTCTCCATCATCTTTGGTAAGTCATGGACAAGAGGTGAGGTGCCTGAAGACTGGAGAAAAGCGAATGTCACTCCAGTCTTCAAGAAGGACAGGAAGGATGACCTGGATAACTACAGGCTGATCACCCTCACCTCCATCCCTGGAAAGGCGATGAAACATCTTATCCTTGGCACTGTCTCTAAGCATTTAAAGGACAAGAAGGTTATTAGAAGCAGTCAGCATGACT
>NW_009693011.1:161332-162836 GCF_000703405.1 Apaloderma vittatum | reverse complement strand
CTGGAAGACTAAAAAACCAGACTCCCCCGCCTTTCTTTTTCTAGCTGTTCTTGAAGGAGAAAAAGAGGGGATAACACAGAAATCTCACGCATTTCTGCCAGCCCGAACTCCCCAACCGTGCAGGTCCGGGGGCTTTCGCAGCCAGATTCGTGCGTGTGAGCTGGAGAAATGTCAGCGTTATTGAAACTTAATTACATTATAAATATCCAGTCGGAATGATTTCTTTGTAAGCAAATGTAAATCAATCCGGAACTGCTCCTCCTGCAGCGTTTTTACCTTCTGCAGACAAAAGAACGGGATATGATTTTTGGTTTTATTTTCTTTGCTTTATACCTATAGCTTTACCTATAGAGCTGTAAGGCTTTCTTAGCGTTACATAGTTCCTTCAATGATAATTTTGGGAATCTCTCTAGTTGTACATTTTCACAGGAATAAAAGGAAACTCTAGACAAAAAGCCAATTTTTTTTTTTATCTTAAGAGGAAAATGTCAGGAAAAAAATTAGGCTGTAATATAATTAATAAATAGAGTAAGTCTCGCTTCATAAGGATTGAAGATCTTATTCAGCACTAAAAACAATACCAGACCAGGACTAGTTTCAATTAAAAATACATCTAATATATCATGGCATTTAATATAACACATTCCCAAGTATTCTGCGCAATATGCAATGCAAATAATTAAAACAGGGCAAGGTAAACAAAGTGAGGCATATATTTTTTTTCAGTATTGCTTTAAAAAAAAATAACACCAATTTTGCACAACTCTAGGAGTTTTGTCTGAGCAGCAACTGTAGCATTTAGCTCTGTGACTTTGACCTCCTTGTAGCTTAGTGGAACTTGCTTTTCCAAGTTGAAAGGCATGGGGTTTGGTGGCAGTAAAAGGTAAAAAAGGTCCTGGGCATTCTGCAGTTTTCCATTGTTGCTCTTTTATTTCAAGGGTTTTAACAGTACCTGAAGTTGCATAGCACTGCAGCTCAAAAAAATGGAGAATACTTTTACTGGTTTTTTTTTTTCCCTGAATCATTTCCAAAGTACTTAAGGATTGATTGAGCCAGATACAAAATTATAGTTGAGATGCTATGTGGTGGCTGGTGCAGTTTCCATGACAGATTAATTTCGAATCAATTTCTAATTCAAAACTTTATTCGCACTATAAATCCTTGATAATAAAATGCAGCTTATGTGGAAATCTGACTGCGGTCTCCTCACAAACGAACTCGTATCAACATAGACAAAATGCTAGTTGCAAATGGCATAATGTACCTCTTTTTTGCCAAATTTGTTAACTCTTTAATTTCTCTGTAACGAGATCTTTGGCCATCCTGAAGTGCTTTAAAGTAATGAAGTGTTTATTCATGGTATGTTTGAGCACAACCCCAATAATAGTAGAAGGCACTCCACTACCCAGAGCGTGAGGTAAATGTTAATCCGCACCTCTGACCGTTGTCAAATGATGTCGCCTATTTTCGAGGCCCTGGTTCTGTTCGAGTGAGGTGGAATGCC
>NW_009693011.1:138559-161215 GCF_000703405.1 Apaloderma vittatum | reverse complement strand
TGCCCTGCCTTTTTCCCAGGGCTCAGAAGGAAAGAGCATCCCAGTTCTTCTTCACTCTTGGGAACACACACATTGTTTCAATAATCCAGGCAATAAATGCTAATTAGTAATGCTTAAGGACCCTACCAGTCAGAGTAATTATCATAATTTACCTCTTCCTTGTTAAAAAATGTTTCTTGCTGATTTAAAAATTTTTTTTTTGAAATGATAGTTTCTTTCCTTTTCCTCTGGAAAGCATTCCTTGTTGCGTTAGCAATAAGTATCCGAGTCTGCTGTAGCACCGAAACGTGTTTTGCGTTTTGCATAGGGAACTGGAGCTGGAGATAAACACGTGTAAAGATTTTCCCACACATAAAAATTTGTTTTAAAACTGGCATTTTTGTCTTTGCCTTCCCTCTCCGCTCCCCCATTTCCTTCTCCAGCACCACCAAAAACCACTTACAGAGGGAGAACAAAGGAAATCTCTAACTATAAAGGCATCATTAAGTATGAACAGCAACAGCAAGATAGAGTGTGTGATATGACAACATATTTTATTGCACAAAAGTAGAGATAATTAAATAATTCAGTGGTATTCTTAGCTAATTAGCACAAAGATCTTTCAGAAGCCATCAAGAAAATGGATCTCATCAAATCTAATAATATGCTACATTTCCCAAAGATCCTATATTTTCCAATGATGCTACTGATACAGTAACACAAAAGGTTACAAATAGTTGCACATTTAATTGGGCTGTTTCTCAAGATAATATTTTCTGCATAAGGCGATGAGGTATTTAGAAGAAGTGAATATGTATAGCTGGCATTTTCAGTATGGTCAATAACAGAGAAAAAGATGGTAGCTTCAGAAAAGCCAAATCTCTTATAGGTGATCCATTAAAAAAGATTAAATTATCAGCTAGGAGCTGATTGTGATGGGCCTGATTCATTTTTGATTTGGACCTGGTGAATGAATGCTGGAGATCTTTTTACAGAGTTTATTGGGGACCTAGGTTGCCTGTTTTCAGCTTTTCTCGACGCTGAGAAACGCGTGGCAGAGCCTGGGACCTCTGGTTTCATGTGGGCTCTAATTGCAAGGCCAAAGCTTTGTCTCATGGGCCAGTGGTACAAACTGGGAAGAGCACCATTCTCCTCAGGGGAGTCGTTTTGGGTCTTCAGTAGGACAATAGGAACTGTCATGCCATGCAAACACTTTTGCCTCCAGATGCATGAGATTTTTAACTGGAATCAGTGACTGTACATGCTCACGGGCACCACGCAGGTTGGCAATCTGCAGATCCTTCACAGAGGAGCAGGCTGCCTGGACAAGTACCTGCAGGGCATTGATACTGCTACTGGAAAACTCTGTTAGGCATGTTCCTCAGTAATTAGGTGCATGAAATATTACTCAGAATATCTCATTATACTCCTTTGATCTAAATGTATCCACACATTCATGTGATGCGTTTACAAACTGTAATTTACTCCCTGTGTATTTGATATATTCAAGGTTACTTTTTCCTCCACCAAACAGGGGAGTGTCTGAAAATTTGACAGCCAGTTAAACATCTCCTGCTTTAAGTAAAGTGCCAGCATGCAGCTCATCCTTTAAGGAATGGAAGGAGATGTGCACGAGTCTTTTAGAGACAGCTTTTACTCTGGGCCCGAACTGAACTTTCCTCCTGTGTTACAGTTATGGTGCATATTGACTCCGTGGACTACCCCGACAAATAATGCTGTGGGGTAAGATGCTCTGGTTTGTAATTATTTGTTATGCATGTAGGGTGGAACTTAGAGGCTCAGCCTGAAATTGCACAGTGCCTAAGATAGTCCCTAGTACATGGAAAGAGACTTCTCCCTGCTCCGAAGAGATGGAGACAGATTTAAACAAGGTAGATGGAGGGAACGTGAGGAGAAAAGGCACTAAAAGTGATGTGCCCGAGGAAGAATGGCACATCCCTAGCAAAGCCATCATTCATGTCTCCTGGTTTACAAGGCTGCAGTGCTTAATAGTATACATTCTTCCTCAGTGGAACTTTCCAGATTGTGGATAAGGTTACTGATATGCCAAGGGACCCTCTCGTGTACCCCCAGATGTAATTATGAAATGTTACTTCTGGGAGCCAGTCATGCATTTTTTCTCTTTTGTTTTGGTGTCATTTACCGAATGCTCTGGCGCTTAATAGTATACATTCTTCCTCAGTGGAACTTTCCAGATTGTGGATAAGGTTACTGATATGCCAAGGGACCCTCTCGTGTACCCCCAGATGTAATTATGAAATGTTACTTCTGGGAGCCAGTCATGCATTTTTTTCTCTTTTGTTTTGGTGTCATTTACCCAGTGCTCTGGCAAATGTATCTGATATACAGAGCACAGAACAGTTAAAAAAAAATAAAGGTGTTTTTCAAGGTGAAGGATAAGTCTCTGATTTACATGATAGTCAAAGTGAGTGCAGAAGACTGAGACTACTGCAGATTTTTTTTTTTTATTTAACAGCTCTTCCCATACTGTAGTCAATGAATCTCTAATCTGGGCTGAAATGTTTTACACTTAGAGAATGATTTCTTTGCTGGCCCTTGTATCTGTGATGAGCTGTGTCACAGAGCTCCACCTACAGCAGTGTCTTAGCAGTGGGCTCATGGTACACTGGAGGTAAACTGTATGTTCTTTAAGGAGCAGGGAGGAGGCATAAAAGATGAACATAGGCTTTGCTGTGCAATATGTGCTTCTAGCTCTGTCCTGTAAGTAAGGGGCAGTCTCCAGCAGCAACTGTTGAAGGTGGCTTGGGCTTCTGAGAAACAAGGAGTAGATTAGCTCTGGCGGGTTTTGTTTCGTGCCACTGACTCTCAGACGGCGGCTTCTGGTGTCAAAGAGCCAACATGCTGACTGAAACTGGTGCTATTTGCTCTTGTGTACCTTTGGAAGACGGGACAGAAGGGATGCCCTTTGGTGTCCTGTATGGAAAAGAGGAGGAAAAGCTAAGTCAGCTCCTGAGAGAAGTCTCCAGACAGCTCCCTCTGGCTACCACAAGAAGCTGAACCGGTGGCTTCTGTTCCCTGGAAGCTGTGGCTGATGATCACAGGCCATTATATCCTTCTCACTTGACTGCCCTGCTGGTAACTCTGCTTTTAAGATGAATTATGCAAGAAATGCTGTGAAGCGTCAGACATTCAGGAGCTCAGCATTGGGAAAAGTCCTCTCTCAGTGTACGAACTCTTTTTCTGGATAAAGTCTGGGACTCTTCTGGATTCCATCTTCTTCAGAAAGGACAAAAAGTGGAAAGGATCAAAAAAAAATCGGTGGACTTTGTTTTTCCTGTGCATATTTGCTTGTATCATGTCTGAACTTGCAGAGGATATACTTGGTTATTCACAAGGAATCCAGTAAATGGTGAATCTGTAAATCAGTTACTTAAAGCGTGTTTGTCTCATTTGATCAACCCTTTGTCCCCTTTCCTCCAGGGTATCCCCTTGCTTTTAGAGCACTTATTTTCCCCTGAGGAGCGAATGGAGTGGTTGGGATCTTCCAGGGGCTGGGATGGAGGGAGAATACTGTCTTGGGAGAAGGGTTGGTGGGCTCGTGGAGCACCTCACACACAGATTAATCAAATTTGCCTTCATATATTTTGTTTACTTGTGTTTTCACTTCAGGGATACCTGCCAGGGTAAGGTGATTTAAAAGATGTGTTGGCATCTCACTGTCGAGGGCCCAAATGCACCGAAAACTCATTAAATCTGTTTTTCTCTCTCCTGCATTTCATAGGTAATTGAGAAATAACAGAGCAGCTTTGGCATAATTCCTCTTCACCTCCTTTCGATCTTTTTCATCCCATGTGTAGTTTTGGGGTATAATGTAGATTTTTCAAAGATGCTGAAACATAATTGGAGGAGGAGGGAAGCCCTGGTTTTGAATTAGTGGTATTCTGCTTGCTGTCTTTACGTCAGCATTCAGTTCCTTTTGGAATGTATGAATAGAAGAGTTAAAAATAGTGATCAAAACCCAGTAGAAACATGACATTTTGGTACAATTGCCAAAAGTACTCAATAAGAATTTGAAGTCGCCATATTTCTCAGGCAGCCAGATGCTTCTTTTTCTTACAATTGTGGCATACAAACTGGCATTGCAAAGACAAATAAAATTGCTCCATTTTTTTATTCCTCGCTCCCTATTTTAGGAAGAACTTCCCCCAAATTCCAGCCCCCAAAAGCACAAGCGTCTATCTATTGTGCTTGCATGGAGGACTCTATATTAGAGCATCCGTAGGTGGTGTGAACTCACTGGGAGCTGGAGATAGGCGAAAGGAGACTCCAGTGGCAGAACGAAAGCTTAAATTTATATTTCTCCTGAGGGATCTCTCCAAGTCCATACATGAAACTACAGTGGGATAGTGGGGGAGGTGTGTTTCCACATTTATCTTTTCAGTTAAGATATAAAACCCAAGGTCTCCTCTGTTGTTCAGGGACAGATGTCCAGGGAGAAGTTATCTTTCTTTGGCACATGCTGTGTGAAACCTTTCTTTCTTCTTTTTTTTCCCCCCCTTCTTAAAAAAAATAAAAAATTTATTTTGATTTCAGTACCCCAAAAGAGACAACAACGTTGTTGGAACTATCTCCTCGCCTCAGAAATAAAAAGACAAAATACTCTGGGATGTGTTTGGTCCTCTCCAGGTTGAAATATATCTGTCTGTAGGAAAACAACACAGAGTTTAATGTTATAAAACACATGGAACAATATATGAGTATGTTTCGTTCACATATGATCATACCTCATTATTTCATAATGCATCACTTCTACAGCAAGTTCCATCTGTGGATCTCTGTGGATCAGCTGCAGGGAGCTGAATTAACTCCCACAAGTCCCTTTGTGAGGTGAGTATGGAAATGTTCCTGGTCCTTATTCACATGAGGGCAGAGCACAGGCAGAAAAGCAAGTCCCTTATTTTCAAGATTTTTAACCTCTCTGTCCTCCTTTCCACACTTTGGTTTTCTTTGATAATGGAGTAAGACTATTCCTTTTCAACCCAACTATGGGAAAAAATACGCCAACCCCAGTAGAATAACGTTTAATCTGATTTGGTGTTTGTTATTTATTTATTTATTTATTTCTTCTGGGACAGGGGAGTGGGTAGACTGGCTTTCAGTACAGAGGGTTCGCTTTTCAGAAAGCTGGGGATCTATTGTTGTCGTGGGGAGGTTCTCGGCACCCCTGAAAATCAGCCTAACCTAAAAGCACTCATTAGAAAGTTTGGCTTAAGCGTTTTGCCTGAGATGGCAGAGCCGATAATTGGATTTCAGTTTTCTGAGATCAGTCCATTACTGCAGCTATAAATCACAGTGCCTGCAATCACCTGTCTAACGCACTCTTAGGTTTAACATGTTTCCTTTACAGGCTTTTCCATCTGTGCCTGTGAAGACACCTCGGATATGGGTAATACGGCCGTGGAGGGATAAAGCTGTGCCTTCAGTAGCTCTTAGTGCAGCACCCTGTAACTCCTTGCCTCCTACCCGGCATTGTCTCTCTCCATAAAGCAGTTTTGGATGCTCAGTTGACTGTGCTGCATTTGGCAGCCTGAATAGCCTTTACACCTGTGGGGATTTTACACCCTCATCAGAGAAGCTACTTTCTTAGATTTACTGGGTCACCTCAGGCTAATTTCCACACAGACTCCCTGGTCAATCTGCACTGTTTGCTTGCGCTTTAGCTTGAGTCTCCGGCTGAAGAAAGCTGCTCTCCACAGTAAGAATTTGAGGTGCAGGATGGGGCCCTGCAGGCTCTGAGACTACCTCAGCAAGCTTCATCTGCACCCGCTTTAGCCTCAAGCTTTAGGTTTAAGACTCAAGCTTAGGTTTAAGTTTGTGAGGCCCTGTGAGCTGCACTAAGAGCCGGGTTCAGATGGGTTTGCAACGCCAGTTAGCTCCCGTTATATGGGTAGCATCTGAGTTATGATTTGCAGGAAAAAAAAAAAAAGTTCTCCTGTATCTCACATGAGCCTGAACAGGACAAGTCACATAGAAAAGGTGCACATACAATTCTTTGCTAAACTGACTTCATCTTTTTCAGAAGTTAAGTTTGTATTGACCTAAAAAATAAAAAGCTGCTGTCTGCGTACATGGGAAGTCCTGCTTTATCTGTTGGTTTTTTAAAAAACAGATCATGATAAAACCTTCACTGACTCTGCACATATTCTGTCGTTAAAATACGGGGTCGATTGATAGTTTTTAGGTAAATACAACAACAAGAAGAAGGTAGATCTGGGAGAAGTCTGGAGCATTAGGGAGTACCCTAGCTGAATCTTACCCTGTGGTCTGAAACGGCTTTGGAGGCTGAGACTGGAGGATGACGTGGGCAGGCCATTCCCAGAGGGCACCTGGTTTTTGGCAGCAGCCTGCCCTAACTTTTTACATCACCTGGGCCAGAATACCCCTGCAGATGGAGTTCAGTTTTTCCCTCCTTGCTGCTGAAACAGAAGACAAAGGTACTGATCTTCCTAGTGACCCTTCCACTGGCTATCTCTGGGCACTTAATTCTTGTGGTGCATCTCTGTTTCTTCTGTAATAGCAAATACTTTAACTGCTAGAGGAGACGCAAAAGTAGAGATGTTTAAATGAAGGAGTACTTAAACATGCTCCCTTTTTTCCTTTCTTTTAATGAGTTTATTTCTGAGGGTTTTTTTCCTTTTCTGTATCTGCAACCTTCAGAGCCTTTGCCTCTTTCCTAAGAGCTGAACGTTGGTGGATGCAAAAATGCCACATGCAGTGGGAGAAGTTCTCTCTTAAGCTGATTCTAATGTTATTGTCAAAATAGCGCCAGGCATAATTTTGACCCAGAGACAGTAAGATAAGATGTGAAAACACTGAACCAAGAGCTCATCAGTAGGAAGTCTGGTTCCTGGTGAGATTAGTCAGGCCCATTCTCCTAGACATTTTTTATCTGTATCAAGAGCAAGTCTAGCACTAGGTTTAATCTATTTCCCAGAAGCTGCTGCTGCTTTCATGTGAAGTAAGGAGTTTGTTGTCAAGACAGGAACACATTTTTGGAGCCATCACAATACTCTCTCTGATTGGTGCATCAAAGAGATAGACTAATTTGATATATGATGGCCATAATAGTTATTACTATGTTTCCAAACACACCCATCAAATTAATTTCCTACCTTCACACACCTACGGCCCCAGTCCCATGCTTGGGAACACACAAAATGGAGAATTAGCCCCCACCTCACCATCCAGTGTTCCTAAAGAGATCCAGCTGAGTAAACCAAGGCGATTGGAACCAGTCTTTCATCTACTAATGGTCTAATGGGATCCCTTTGTGTTGATTTTAGCACTTTCTCTTCTTGGCTAAATTAAAGAATCCACTGCAGTAATGCCCGACCTTTTGTTGTTGTGCCATGTTATTCATGCATTATTCCAGTTCCATGGTTATTTTTGTTTTGGCGTATAGCCTGTTTTAAAATATTTGTAAAACAAAAGAAAGGAACATGGTTTTTCCACTTCCCGTCTGTCTGCCTAGAGTTGTGGGTCCAAGCAGTTTCCAGCTTTGAGAATCTAGCTGATAATTTATGGTAGTACAGATGGTGCCAACCAAGAACTTGACATTTGTAGACATGCGTGTCTTCTAGGCAAGTTCTAGTCCCGTTCTGCTCTTCAGCAATGATCATTACTGAGCCATGCCTAGAAAATATAGCAAAACCAGAACCCATGTCCTGAATCTCCTCAAGCTGCAGCCAAAATTTGGACTTGAACTTGATTTACCCTGCCAGTCAGCCTTTCTTTCTTTCGGAAGGAGACCCAGCAAAGTGTGTTGAGGGCTTTTTTTTTTTTATTCATCTTTGATGAATAAAATCCTGTCACATCCAGGTCTACACAAACCACCTAACAAGAGTAAAAGGCAGAGGTAACATTAAAGCAGTTCTCTGTGATAAGGGAAGTTCCCTTGCCCCTTCAGTAACAATGGATCAGTCCATCTAATACTGCACAAACTGACATCTCTTTTCTAAAAATAGATGTCTGAACATTCAGTCAATGGAGTAATCCAATTGCCTGAACATTCTTGTGTGCTTTATCATTTAAATTGTAATAAATCACGGTATGCCACAAGCTGTATTGAGCTGCATCAAGTTACATTCCCACCAATAACATGCGGTAACCAGATGAAATCAGTGTGGCGTGATGTAATTGAACTGAAAATTCAATTCATGCACTGTTTCGTCTTAAAAAGTTGGCTTAAAGAGGTCTCTTAGAAATTAGGGGGATTTTCTTAAAATCACTGCCCGTGTCACATTCTGACTCACTATTTCTCCCCTTTATTAATTTTCAATAATGAGCACGTGGGGCCTGTCCCTAAGTCCATTGAGCTCTATTGAAAGATTACTATTGATTCCAGATTTTGGACTTGGCTGATCAGGAATTTTGCAGTAAAATACAGAAGAATGACTGTTGTGCATTTCTCAGGACAGCTGGACTAACACATTAATGCTCCCATGAGTTCCTCAGGAATATGATTCCACCAACTAATACCTAACTTTTTTTGAAAACGTTCCTTGTATTTAGTTTCCCCTTTGCCTCCTTTCTTAAGTAAAAGTAATGGGATGAAATAATTTTAACTCTCCTAAGCAGTCCCTTGTTTCTCAGCGTAATATTCCTGTGGACCACCTTAAAGAATTCCCTCTTCTCCTTGCTTTTGTACGCGTTTCAGATATTTATACAAGATGTATGAACATAAAAGGTTTATTCTTACCACTGTTTCTGAAACAGGGAACTAAAGTTAAATGTAATCTGGTTCAGTCCCCATCTGATGTAAATCATTCCAGCTCTCCTGGAAGTTGCTGATGAGCTCTTTTGGGCACCCAGTTAAGGATTGCTTTTAGCGGGAACGGGAGGGAGGCAAGCACTGAATAAAACTGAGGGGAATAAACGCGTGCTGCCTGTGGTGGTGTCTGTGGATGCCCGGTGTGCTGGAAATTCATCATGGAGTTTCTGGCTCTGCTGCCAGCAGTGGAGGTGAGATGAGCTCATGGCTCGGGCTGCCAGAGCCAATGTCACTGCGAACAGGTAACGGTGGCGTGGAAATGCAGCGGCACAGAAATTAGGCTGACCTAGTTACCTGAATAAGTGTGCAAAGCCCTCACTGAGCTAGAGCATGATGAAGTGCATGCTAGGTGTTTCGGCTGAAATGGTGCTAAGGTTAGCTAGTCTGGGCCAGCTACATGTCCCACTCTCAATTGCTGGGGCACTGAAGCCTGTCTAGTTCTGCTAAATTTATCGCTGCAGAGTTAAAATGACAAAACAAACCCCTCGTAGCTTGTAGTGGAGAGAACTGAAGGGTAAGAATGGGGAGAATTAACATCTGACTCACTGCCCCCGAAGTAAGAGAGATATAGTGGGAGATCGAGACAGGTAGTGACTTGACAAAAAAGATGGGAGTGAAATGGGAAAGCAGAGGAGAAAAATGTGGGAAAGGGGCAAAATAAACCAGCAAGGGATGTGTCCACCGTTATAAACTCTGAGGTCCAGCTGCAAAAAGGAAGGTGCTGGGCAATATTAGCTCACTCTCAGAACGCGGGGTCACTGATGAGGCACTTAAAATGCCCCCAACATGAAGTGCCCATGGGGTCAGAAGAAGTCTCTGTAGTGCAAGTACAAGGGCAGGCAGAATTTGCCTTCCTCCCCTCCAGCTGACCAACCCTGGCAGCACTGGTGCAGGCTGCAGCTGTGCCTGGTCAAAATGCTCCACTGCTCATTAAGCAGCACTTTGAAAAGTAAATTAAGAAGTGATAGTCCATGCAATTGGGCTGGCATTTGCAGTGGGAGATAACTTCCCTACGCCCTCTCTGCTGGAAGCTGCAATGAGCAGAGGCTGCTGGAAAAAGCCCTTGAGAGAAGCTCTGCTGCCAGCAGAGCACGCGAACATCCATGAGCAGAGCTTAATGTTCCACCCTTGTTTCTTTGCATACTTCAGAAAAATTAAATAAAGGAGGCTGGAAGTTGAAAAGTGAGAAGTACCATTTGCCAAACCAGCTCTCCAGTGTTCCCTTTATTCTTCCCTCAGACCAGAAGGTGAGCACAGACTTCTTCCTACTACTTACATACTGTATTTCCACAAACTTAATGGTTACAATGTGGTAATGAGCAATAGATTATCAGATGTTCAGATAAGGTGGATCTAATGGCTGTCTTGCAGTTTGTGGGGTAAGTACAGTAATTATTAAACCCCTCATTTTACGGGCAGAGGAAAATTACATCATTTACCCCAAATTTCACATTAAGTCATTCGCAGTGTGAGGGAAATGGCTAAGGGAATAACGTGGCTATATTGAGAGCAGACCTCGCGTAGCTGTGGTCTCTGACAGTCGAGCAGTGAGTGAGCAGAGTTACTGCATAAGTATCACCTTGTAGTGGAAGAGCTTTCCAGTGTCTCTCACATCCTGCAAAGTCCCAGACAGTTGTAATGTAGTGAAGCAGCAGAGACAAAATCTTTAACAAATGGGGCCAGGAAGGAAACAGCTTTAATTCTTTGGCCAGAAACCCTCTCTGATGAGCAGCGGTTTACACGACTACAAACAGGCAGGAGCCCTCTGGGCTTTTTTAAAAGTCTTGTGGTCTTCATATTTACAGGAGAAAAAATGCCAAGAAATATCAAAGCTGTATCTTGTCTTCGTTTGTTAGCATGATTCCCCAGCCTGCAAAGTCGATTCTTTTTATTGGACACGAAGAAACTCCTCCTGTCTGTCTTCTGTGAGGACTATCTAAGCTTGGCACAGAGACCCTCCAACAGCTTTCACTAAGTTCTTCAGCCTCCAGCCTTGAAGCTGAAAGTTACCATGGCCCTTTCATGCTTAAATTCCTGGTAGGAAGTTTGGGTTTCATGCTTTGCTATGGTTTTCCTACCAACTTTGATCTTCACTCTTGGGAGTCTCATTTACACTCAGCTGCATCCGCATCCCCGGCCTTAATCTTTCATAACAGAGTGGCCTACTTCTCCAAGTGTGACAGCTCTCTTAACCCCCCGCCCACTTGCCAGTGGAGATGCAGGAGACTCTCCAACTGTTATGAAAACAGATAAGTTAATTGACCAGGCTCTTTATCGTCATACTCCAAATATTTGGTCTCCTTTGTCACTACAGCTCGAGTCCCTCAGTTCTCAATCAAGAAAGCCCCCATGTCCATATCATCTAGGAATTAATATCATAATTTTGGGATCTTGTGCATGAGTAATAAACACGCCCCTCTAGCAAGCAGAGCCTTGGGTGCAGGACAATATCTTCTCTTGGGTCTGTGCTTTGGTGATGGCATGAAGCAATCACTCTGTAGGAAAAACAGGGAGAGTGCTTAGAGGATTACGAGTAATGATTTTATTTTTTTTGAGGGGTAAAAATAAGTCTGAGGGAACTGGGGGTTTACATTCAAGAGAAGGCTGGAAGTGAAACTTGAAAATTGCCTTCAAATACATAAAAGAAAAGCAGAGAAGGGAATACATTGTTCTCCGTGTCCACTGGAGATGAGGCCCACAAGACAGTTCTGTGATTCTTCTCAGAGAAAAAAAATATCTTGTGCCAGTACAAGCTGACAGAAAGAGGATCTGCTGGACTGCAGGGTGTAAAACATTTTGCCTGCATTTGTCGACCATGTTTTTTTTTTCCCGCTAGCTTCCTCCTTGGCAGTCCGTTTAAAAGTGGCTCATATTTTGTTATTACCTCTGATGGTTAGCAAACAACCGTATCTACAAGTTAACTCTCATTTATGATCTTCTCATAATGATAAAGTGGTTCTTTTAACAGTCCTGTTGCTTGCCAAAAACCTATTATTGCAGGTCTAAAGCCATTTCCAAAATAATTTATTGGATAACTGCAGTCAGAGTAAGAAACCTTAGGAAGGCTCTAATTTAATACCAGCCTTTAAATACATTTTAATGTACCCATAACCAGAATATCCAGATGCCATGTATGTAAGCATAGCATTGTGTGTCTCCAGAAAACTCAGTGGAAATTAAAGGAAGCTATGCACCTTGCCACAAGCAGAGAGTTCTCCCAGAGAGGTCAAACCATGCAGAGTGGCTTTTTTGGGTCCAGATACAAAATTCGTCAAGTATGTGAAGGGCATTTATAAATCATTCTCTCCCCTTTGAACACAAGATCATTCACAAAGAGGAAAGCCTTGCTAACTGAGTTATTTCCTTTTCTGAGCCTCTTATACTAAGAATTAGTTGGGGCTTTTTTGTTTTGTTTTTTTGACAAAAATCACATGAGTTCTGTGACTCACAGGGGCTGTAGGTGGTATTATTTGTTTTGGTGTCTGGAATCCCAACGTCAAACTTGTCTTTGTCAGGAGATTGATACAACGTTGGTTTTGGCAAGAAGCATGGTAGGAGAAAGGACATCACTTAACAGATACTTAAACTGTGGTCAGGCTCTGAAAACTGACTCTTAGAAATGACATTGTGGTTTTCCATATTTATTTTCTCTCAACAACTTCCAGAAACAATCTGCTGAGTTGACGAATCTAAAGGTGATTTGTTGAGCTGTCACCTCTCCGCGCTCAGTGGAGGGTTTTGAGATGCCGACCCTTTTCCATGTGCCTCTCCCATCATCACTGCTAATAAGGATTCCACAACTGGAAACTAGCTGACACGGCGCTGATGGATGCATGAGGCTGGGTAACCTCCAGCTTGGTCTTGCACAGCTCCCTCAGCTTATCAGGGATCAGAAGAGCCATAATTCAGCTTTGGCTCGAGTTAACACAAAGGTGCACGGAAGGAAGGTTATGAAGCAGCCGTAGGATGCTCTGGTGGTTGAGACATGGCTCTGAAACTAAGGAGGCCTTAATTCAATTCTCATCTTTAAAATAATACATCATCATGATGGCTATATCACTATATATTCTATACTGCCTCACCCAGCTGTGGGCTTAGGCATTCAGAATTAGTCGGTACAACTAATATGCAGATATTTTAACATGATTGCTTTTCCATTTGGCCAAAGCAGCTGTAGGGCATGCCCAAGACTTAAAGGAGCATCCTGCCATTCAGCTGTGGGATCTTAGAAGCAAAGAGACACCTGTGTTACCTGATGGTATGTGATAAGGTGAGAAATAGAATTGACATGTAGTAGCTGGAGAAATGCTGTATTTTACTGTGTTCTCTAAGTCTCCTCATTTTGGGGGCTTAGTGAGTCAGTTAAAGCAGAACTTCTTTCTGCCTTTCACACAGTGCAGAAGGAGGAGAATGCAGGAAGGATGGAAAAAGCAGGAAATTTAAATACTGCCTTTTGCATTAGAGAAGAAGCGATTTGGGAGTTAACAGGTAGCATCAAGAGTAAGACCACTTTTTATAAAGCTGGTTGATACTAGACAAATTCTAGTGAAGATTCCTGTTACCTCTTGAAAACTGAATGGAAAAGATGTGCAGAAGGAATAAGCCAGTTCTCAAATGAAGGGTTTGGAAAGAAACTTGCAATGAAGACAAGTTTGTAATTGCACTAGTGCCCACTTTGTTGAATGGAGACTGGCACATGCAGTAGCCAGATTACTCCTTCAGCCTGAAAAAGCTGGTACCTGTGCAGCTACATCTAACACGTGGATGATATTAATCTGGCTCCTAAACTTAGCATAACTGTACTTAATGCAACATTCTTGCCTAAAAACTGAAGCTAATTAGTCCATGTGGAATGAAGCTGCTGATGCAACTAGACTGCTGCTGATGCCAGAGCTAGCAGGGGTTCCTCTCCTCAATGCCATGTAGACACAGTCATGGGATACTAGTCAAGCAAAAATAAATCAGTATAACTGAAATGTCCTGGACTTGTCACGGCAAAAAAAGTGATGATATTGAGAAAAATCGCTTCATCTTTCCATGGAAGATATTCAAAGACAGTTAAGATGCCAGAAAATTAAGTCATTCTTCTATAATCCATTATACTGAATGTCTATGGAGAAACATTAGAGATGATCACTTCCTTTAGATACCTTAAAAAATCAAGTAACTGATTTCCCCGTGTAACGACATGCATAGGTTATGAATTTTTATTTCAAGAACATGTCATCTTTACGACCGACATGCTTGGAGTGTTATTTTCCTGTGCAAAGGTGGAGTAATTTTGGTTAAGCAACATTTATTGCTTTGCATTCTTATTTAATTGAATTAACTACTACCTTCTAAATCAGTGTGCTGAGAGAAATCTTGTGGGGAAGAAATTTGGCTTATCGAGGCCTGAAGTTGTGAGCCAGGAGTACTAGGTCCTATTTCACAGTGCTCTAGGAGACTATTAAAGCCTGGTCCAAACCCAGCTGAAGTACAACGAGAGTCCCGTTGACTTCAAAGGGTCTGACTCAGGCAGCTTTTCTCTGTGTCGGTTTCCTCCTCTTTAAAGCTGGCAGCAATACCTAATTTTTCAGTATGAGAGACTAATGATTCACCCACACTGTGCAAGGATCATGGGGAGTTTTGCCGGAGGGGCAGCAGAGAAATTACAGAAGGCTTATTTTATCAACAGCACTTCCACAAAACGGTAGGAGCGAGGTTTTATCTGATAACCCAAGAGGTTGGTAAGAGAAGGCTTCCATAAAAATCTGTGAGGGATATGGGAGATGGTGGCTCTGAAACACAAATATTATGAGCTTTCAGGTTATGGTGCTGAGGAAATGTGGTACAGGTTTAGTTAGCACGGCCTGAGCTTGTCTCAGCTATGGATGTTGTCGTGTGTTTGTGAAGGCTGGTGACGGTGTTAAACTGCATCGACAGTCTGAGCTTTGCGGGCTAGGTATTTTTTCTACACCCAAGACTTAACGTGTATTTTGATTCTATTATATTCAAATCTGGGGGTACGAAGGTACATAGACTGCTGCAGTTTTAGCTCGTCTCCAAAAGGTCCAAGCCTGAACCAAGCTCAGATCCAGACATCCTGGTGTTCGCAAGTCGGTCGCAGGTTGGAGTTTGGCATCTGGCTCCTCTCCAGTTTTTCTGCATTGAACCTTCTGCTGAACACCCCTGGCTTTGCTTCAGCGGGAGCCACAACCAGCCCCTGGGTGGCTGGGCCCCAGGAGGACTTCACACGAGACTTTCCCAGCCCAAGGTGAAGGTACCAGACAAATCCTTGCAGAGTCCTTGAGCCAAGGGTGTCTTATTTAGCCGTGGCTTGAACATCCCCACATATGGTCAGGTGCCCAGCATGACCTACAGACTTGATTATTGGTTCATCACCCCCAGGTGCAGCCTTTTAGGGGCTGATGGGACTGGGAGGAACTAGGTCGGGAGTGGTGTGGAGAGCAGCGTGGTGCAGGCACCTATCGTAAGTGGCAACTTTTTCAAGCTTTTTTATATATTTTTGGAACAAAAGGAGTGGCATAGAAAGCAGGGGTGAGGGCCTCTTGACAAATGATATCTGAAATTGCAATATAGACACGTGCAGATGCACATACAGTAGATATTACAGTAATTTTAATTGCTTGTAATGTAGCCCCCTCTCCCCTCCTTGCTCTCTCCTTCCTCCTCCTGTGCTCTCTCCCCCCGCCAGTCCCCCCGCCACGAGTTAAATCTGTCGCTAGATTCTCAGCTTTTCTTTTGCTTCTGGTTTCATTTTCAGATGACAAAATTCAAGGCACACAGCTCTGCTGTCTCGTTGCCCTGGTAACGGCAGCCTATTATCGTACCTTGTCATTCATCAAGAAAGAATTGCACTTGACAGAGATAGACCAAAATGCCTGCAGTCTGCAGCATAAAAAAAAAAAAGAAAGAAAGAAAAAAAAAGGAAAAAACTGTTTTCTTTTCTTCCAAGTATGTAAAAGGCCTTTAATGCCTATTTAGCTACGTGTTTTATTTAATGTTGCTTATTATCCGCTAAAGCGATTGTCAATACTCATAGAAATAGATATTTCCTACTCAAAAATATATTTAAGTCAAATTTGAAATTCTGCCCTGCTTTCAAACCCTTCCACCCTGATGCACAATATAAAGGAAATGGTTAAATGATAAACGTTTTGCATGTTGAGTTCACCGAGTGACCACACAAATGCTGCCTTTCTGCTTAATTATGTCTTGTGTTGGTTAGCTTTCCTGCTCTCTTTATAGAGCTTCAAAAATAATTAGCAGGGTATGTAATAAATAATTGAATTTTAGCTTTAATTAATCCTTCAAGTGCAGAGTGTTATGGAATACAGATCAGTGTATGCACGTAAAAAGTCCACATACAGCGTCCGTGTACACATGTATGTGTTGTATGTATTAAAAAGGTAGAGGTTTGACTGAGCATAAAATCTGTAATCACTCTTTCTGAAGTTGGACCAGTCCCAAATTCATTGTTCTTCAAAGGCAGGAAAAGGTAATTGCTTGTTATTTTGCCTACCTCATCTTTGCCATCTGAATTAACCCAAATTAATTCCTGAAATCTGTGGCCTCATACCTTTTGGTTAGTCAGTACATTTATGCAGTGAAACTCTCAGTATTTTATTTTATTTTTTCTTAAATCTGAGTATTTTTCTGATAATTCTATGGCTGTTTAAGTAGCTGTAATTGAGGGTTGGGCTTTTTTGGCTCTTTTTATAAAGGGCTTTGGGTCAGTTTTTGCTTACATTGGTCAATTTGCTTGTTAAAGGTGAGATATGTTGTAAAATAGGTTTTATTGGCCATGTGGTATTTTAAGTACATATCCTCCTTGCTTGGGGTTTGAATCTCTGAATGTTGAATCTTTTGTCCTGGAGATCAGAAGCAAAAAAAAAAAAAAAGGACAGAGAGATAGCAGAAGAGAGAGATAGAGTCTACTTAAAAAAAAAGAGGGAAAGGAAAATTCCTCGTGCAGGTTCTACCACCAGCTCTGTTTATTTTCATTAAGTGTGTCACTGGCGGATACCCAGCCTGGAGGGGTGAGGAGCTCTGAACTTGGGAAGTTCTTGTTGCATTTTGCACCCCCCTCCCCGGGTCGTCCCCCTCCCCCCAAAATAGAAATCAGCGTGTTGCTCTCTTTCTGTGTTCCAGCTTTCTGTCTACACAAACTCCCACAAGGGTGAGGGGTATGGAGGAGGGGAAAAAAAAAATCAACACAAAAATATTTGTGATGGCACCAGGGGGGTGAAAGGCTCCCGAGGACGCGTCTTCACCCCGGCAGATCCACAAATCCACGGACGTTTTTCTATTCGATCTGTTGTGGCCAACCCACCCAAGAAAAAGAGGAGGGAGAGAGGGAGGTGGCACTTCGACTCGGGGCTAATGTGCCGGTTCCTCGAGCCGCTTCTGAACTTTTTACTTTTTTGCTTTAATAACGCCGCAACACCCGTCTTCATTTCCTGTGCAACCTCGGCCCTACCTTTTGATTTTTAAATCTCCCTTAGGCTAGTGGTTTCAGCGCACAAAGAAATGAACAGGCAGAAACAATTAAACGAGCAGATACAGTGAAAACCAACACCGCAGCACTTTCGCAGAAATTGCAGCGTAGGAACGAATTCTGCCGTGTATTTGATGTTTCAACAGTCGGTCTTATTCCTGCAGTTTCTTCCAGCCTTCCTCTTGGCTGAAGGATTTCTGCTATCCCTTAGGACCTCATAAATACATAGAGGCACTGGAAATATTTTTTCTGTATATTAATATTACATGATAATCTCGTTGAAGAAAAATAAAATGCTGGATCTAGATCTTCTTAACTGCAAAATGGCTCTTTAAGTCCCTTTTAAATGTTCACATGTGTCTTTATGAAAAATTAGAATTTGGAATGTTTATACAGCCCTGAATAGTGCAAGTGAATATCCTTAAATTAGCTTTTCAAGTTGATTTACAGCCTGAAAATTCTGTAACAAGACATGAGTGTTATCTCTAAGAAAGGAAAAGGTTTTTCTGTTATTGTCTGCGTGTCTTTGCTGTGAAACAAAATGGGAGACAAAATGCCAGCTATAAAATGAACTTTCAGGAAGAGAAAAGGCTATGTGGGAATTAACAGAGAGGGAATTAACTTACTCGAAAATGAAAATGCTGCTTGATTTTGGGAAAAAAAATTATTATTTTAACCAAGATTTATCGATCAAACTTAGAATACACGGAAAAAACAAGTCCTTGAGAGTTGATATTTGTTTTACCTGAGAAAGGCCTAAACATCTATCAGAACTGTCTAATTAATTGGTTCTGCGTATTGCCATGTCTGTCATTTGTCTCGCTGTCTTCCCAGGCTCTTATTTTGTCCTTATGGCCCTGGTACCCAAGCATGTGATGGATCAGAAAACAAGGGTAGCGGGACGGAGCCTTATGTATTTCTGACCATTTTTTGTCCGTATGCTCTGATTCAGCCACAAAGGAAGCTGTCGGCTGAAGTTTCGGTTGGGTGGATGGAAATGGATTTGCAGCCAGGCAGGAGAGACCCTCATAACCAGCTTGTCCGGCCCCTCCGTGAGCGAAGCCAGGGACCCTCGCCCAGTGAACTGGACACACAGCATTTCAGCAACTGCTTTAGCTTTGTTTTTCTCTGGCACACAGGGAATAGTTGGTTCTCTGAAGCCAAGTTTTTAAAGTACACTTGGCACGGCTGGGTTTTAAGCCACCCTCAAATCTCTAAAGTGAGTCTAAGTCAGGGAGATGCTTTCTATGGGTGCGACCCAGTGAAAAGCCCTGCCCAGCCGTGGCAGGAGGGAAGCCCGTGCAAACCCTCACAAGCCTCCAAAACTTGACTCTGGAGGTGAGGAGGGCTGCTGCGAGGTCTGAGAGGAGGTTGCCCTGTGTGAGAGCCAGATGGAGCTTTTATTGAATCCAGCCTTTGGGTACCGACACAATAAAACACCTCCCGTAAACCAAACTCTCTTTCTCTCATCCCCTTTCTTTCTTTTCCTCCCCCCCCTCTCTTTTTCCTCCTACTGCAGTGAAAATTTGAGGCATGTTGTGAGTAGACCAAAACCATGGCACAGTGTGTGCTTATCGAAAGTTCAGCCAGAACAGAGTGACTCTCCTACCTTTGAATATGTCTGAAATTAAAATGTCACAGCTCAGATTCCCACTTTTGCTCGTGATGAGTTATATCTCGTGCTACAAATCTTTCCTTGCAGTGACCGATGCTTTTCTGAAAGTGAGATGCAGCTCCTGTGTTAGAGCAAAAGAGGCTGAAGCTGCTGCTGGAATTCCCTTTCTGCCATTGGGCATAAGTGGGTTATTTGTTTTCTGCTTGTGGGGGTGGTTGTAGGACTAACAAGTGATCCTGCCTCAAACTACCCATGAGGTGTCTGAAGTCAAAAAGTGCTAGTGGAAGATGGCTCTTCCATAATTCTTCGTTATAGCGATACTGTTTTCTGCATGAGAAGCGATCACTGTGGCTCATAATTAAGGATTTTGGACTTATGGGCGTGAATGGCCCGTCGTAAACTGTGAATGGTACATGTGAAATTTCTGATACCTTTATACTGTCAGAAACAGCTTTTAAAGCTGAAATGAATCTTTAAATAGTTTCCTGTGTCACATAAAAACCAATGGAGGATCATCTCTGTCCACATGGTGAACAGTACTCTCTTTTCTTTTTGGTTTTGTTAAATCCATAGAAATACCTTAGTTTACATACGGATAAGACAGGTCTTATTTTTTTATATTCTTCCTAGGGCAGTTTTTAAGCTTAATTGAATTAATACAACGAGGGAAGCCTTATTTCTTATAGCAGGACAAACCAAATGGTCCCATTCAAATATCCACTTCTTTCTTTTTGAAATTTGCTTCACAATTTAGATTAAACATTTCTGAGTGGAGAATTGGTTTAATCACTAGGTGCAGTGTGTCGCCAGATTAAATATCTGCAGTGGTTTAGTGAGGCATCAGTGGGTCTTTGTGGTCTCTTTTCTCAATTTATTCTGTAAAAAACTAAGTGCTGCTTTGTTTCATTATCATTTAAGTGTTTTGGCAAGGACGTCAGCCAGATTTTACAGCCTTTCCACCTTTTCCCTCCAATTCCTGTAATCAGGCTGTTTTAAAAGCTGATATCTGATTATTCCTCTGTTAGTTTCCCCCAAAGCGTATCTTCTCAGAAGCAAAAGGTGATTAGACCCACTAATGCTGCTGGATTACCACACCCAGTACAGTCACCTTTAAAAAGCTCCTGTTTAGAAAATGAGACAAAAGTCCAAAATTGGATGAGGATTTCAATTGTGGCAAAACCTGAGATTATAAAAATGCCTTTAATGTTCTTCTGTTCTTCCTATTTGTTTCGACTAGATCATTTTAGACATGATACCGTGGTCGTGCACAGGCTACGTATTTCACAACCCCAATAACTGGGATGCAGGAGCTTTTAAAGGAGTTAGAGCAGGCTTTTGCCACCCGGCTGCTGGCTGCTAAATACTTCTTACATTTTGATTTAATGACCAACGTGGATTTGCATAGGAAAAAATCATAGGAAAAATGCTGAAAATTTCGTGTGTGTGTATATTCTATAAATAAATGTTTCCCCATGCACCACAAACAAAGGGCTGTTTCGGTTGATATTTTAACACTACTTTTTAGTAGCAGCCAGGCGGCTGGTTTTGATCCTCCTTTTCTTCCTTGCCAAACACTTTCCTTTTACACTTGGTAGTAATGAGGTGTTGGTGTAGTATTGCTAACTGAAGCATTCAAGACTCAAGTGTCAGGTGCCTAACACCATGACTCTTAAAACAAGGAGATTAGGAAAGCAATGCGTTCGTTTCTCTTTGGGTTACGTTTTACAAGGTCTTCCTCCCCAGCCACAAGTGTTAAAGGCATCTTCCTTTTTCTAGCCTCCTTTTAATGAAAACTGATATTGCCACGATAACAGGAACTGTGTTTCATGGCAGACACTGTAAAAACGATGTCGTAAGAACAAGGTGGCAGGAAAACTCTGTTGCCAGAGAGTTAGATGTCTCTGAGCTGTAAAAGGCATTTATAGATCGTGGCTGAGGGACGTGGGGTCAACTATTGCAAGTCTGACCTCATCTGTACTTAGCCGAGCCCTCACCGACTCCAGCGGGAGCTCAGCTGGAGCGAGGAGATGGAGATGTGTCCTACTTAGAAGTTGAGACCCTGTCTTGTTGGCAGGGGGTTGTTTTGTTTGGTTGTTTTGATTTGGGAAGCGACAAGAGATAAACACTGCTCGGCGAAACAAAGGGAGCTATAACCAGGCTGTGCTCATTACAAAAGCGTGATATTTAATGATGGGAATTAAACAGAGCAGAAAATACATTTCTTTTCTGGTGGTTCAGGTGCTTTTTCCCCACTGCCTTTGCTGCACAGGAGTCCGTGAGAAGCATTTAGATGTATTCAATTCAATCTATGATTTTAGGGCAGGGCAATTTCTCATCCTGTTTTAGAAAAAAAAGAAACCAATCTGGTGTGGCAGACAGCGGGTTTACCCAACCAGGCTCTGATCTCAGTGTTTCAGGGGATATAAGATCTTGTCTCTTTCCCCTTAGGAAAAAAGAGGGGAAGGCAGCAAAACCAAAAAGGTACAAAGGCAATTTTAAAAATGACATTTTAAAATGCCTTTTAATGAGCAACTCTGCTAAGAGCACCTGCCATTTACTTCCAAATAAGTTATCTCGAAGGTTTGGTGGATGTTTTACAATGGTTATTTGCAGTAGGCCATAATATGTATACTTCTGAGCATGCTTGGTTTCCAAGAGAAATCCTATCAAAACTCCTTGTGTAAATACAGGTTCCTCAGAGGAGCAGTGGATTTGGGTGTTCATTGTACCTGGGGGTAAATCGTTCCATCCGAAACCTCCCACTCGCCCTAGGGACCCAACGAGGTCCCACTTTGGCTCAGCCAGAGCTGTTCTGACCCTTTGACCAGCCAGACATCACTGCTGGCTACAAATGACAAGCACTTTCAAAAATCAGACCTTACAGCTTCTTTGTTGGCTCAAGAAAGTGGCCACTTCCATGTGAAATAACAGGAAAAAAGGGGCAGACTTCATTATTTTCATGTAATTCTGGAGAAATACTGTTAGCTGCAAATCTGCAGTTATTCCCAGAACAGAGAGCATCAGGAAAGGTACATGAAATCTTTATTTTTCCAAGCAATCTGACCTACAGCGTAGGGACGAGTGCTGAATATGCGGAGAATTATTGCAAAGGATTTTAGGAACCATCCCTCTCCTTCCCTGTGTCCTGTGCAAGTCTTATATCTAATAACCCCTTTCTGAGGTTACTGCACTTGTATCTGTGTTCTGCCACAGAACAGAGAGATTCTGCTAAAATTTCGCACGGTGGAACACTCAGAGAGTAGAGGGATTTTTGATCTTGTCTGAGCATACCAAGGAAAAAAAAATTATGCTTTTCTCTGCCTTCTTAGCATCTTAATTTAAAAAAAACTGCCTCAAAACTATGATGCTGTAAAACAAGGGAAAAAGAAAAGCTCTTAAAGGAAATGCTCTTAAACATAAGGATATGAGATAATGAAACAGACTACTGGGATAAGCATATTTATTGGGTTTGTTATGTATCAAATGTAACAAAAGTAAAGTGTCTGAAGAACTCCATGTGTGGTTCCTTCACACTCTTTGATCACACAATTCCCCCTTTAATTCAGATGCAGTAGAGCTTAAGTGGCTTCATTGATGTGTTAAGTGTGGAATGATTTTTTGTATAAAATAAAAAAAAAAAAAAAGGCCCCATTATGTGTCCAGAAAAGCCTTGTGTGCACTTGTTTATTGAGACAGGAAGTCGGTTTCCCACACCGAACAACGGTGCCGAAACACTGAAAAATTGTGTAG
>NW_009693011.1:128407-138528 GCF_000703405.1 Apaloderma vittatum | reverse complement strand
TAGGGAAGAAAAGTAAAGGAAACTTAATTTTCTACCTGGCAGAAATCGGCCTCCGGAGGAAGAAGTAGACAATGAGATTGGGCTTAAACTGAATAATAGAGCCTGATTGATTTTAGGAAAACGCTCCACACCATTTATATAGGGGGTTCATGTGCTGCTTTTGTTACTAAAATGCGGGGCTTTGGTACAAGCGTCTTTGTAGTCAGGCTGCTGCTTAAGTATTGCATCCACTGCTGCATTGCCCGGTAAACACCCAGAAGAACGGCTGTCAGGTAGAAACAGCATTTAAATATATATTAAAAAATAAAAAGGACTACTTTTAGGTCATTTCTGATGGGTTTATCACTGACGGAAATCTGTGTGAGGCCCTTCTGAACAAAGCCTTGGATGCTGCAGGGGTGTAAATCAGGATAGTTTCTTTTTAGCCGAGACAAAGGAGCTACTCGCCGCTCCCGCACCTGATGCTCTGGGCCAGCCTTCTCACACAGCAGCGCGGCAAGGTATATTGGTTCTGTAAGGCCTGAATTTTGAGATTAAAACCAAAAAAAAAAAAAGATAAAAATCACGCGGGAAGATTTTTAGGCTGATAGTTAATATGGAATTTTAACGTGATTAATGGCAGCACTCTGATGTATCTCAGTCTCCTCTTTGGTGGGCGAGCGTTATGGGCTGAGAGTGAAATATCGAGTATGGGCATTTATTGGTGTTTTCAGAGCAGCTGTGAGTCCCCAGAAAGGTCAGAAGTGCAGCAGGCCCAGCTCTGTGGGCTCAGAGCCCAGAGTTTTAATCGGAGGAAACAAACCCAAGGGCTGAGGAGCACGACCGGCACAAAGAAATCAAGTGACTCACCAAAGGTCACGTAATTTCGTGGTAGCAGAGACCAGTATAATTCACACGTTCGGTATTTTGCTGCAATTTCACATTTCCTGACTTTTCTCCGGTTTTATTCAGCAAATAACGATGTCTTCTACCTCGGCCACAGTAGTGTGCTTTTGTGCTCGGCGCTAAGGTCCCTTTTCGCTTTGGAAGCTTGTAAAAATGTGCGGTTTCCTAGATCCTGGTGCCAAAACCAAGGCTATTCAAAACAAACACACACAAAAAAAAGCCCTCCAAAACGCAGAGCTGGCTTTTGTAAATGTTACCCTGAGATGGATTGGTGCAAAACGGTCGCAGGGAGCAGACACCCGCTTCCCTTCACCCCCAAACGGGTGGCTTTGCAGGACCTCGGTGACCATCGGAGGTTCTCCCTGGCTGGGTCCCTCCCAGGGGGAGAAGCGCTGAAAAGCAGTTGTTCCTTTTACCTGGCTGCCAAACCTCCCTCACAAATGTGTGTGTGTGTTTATACGTAATCTGAACATGAGTACTTTTACCGGCCTCTTTTTCATCCCCGTAAGGCAGGAGCTGGAGGGAAACCGCACGTTTTCCTAACTCGCGTGAACTCTCCCACTGGCACATGCAGCTCCCTCTCCCACATCGCTGCTCTCCCCAAGCCTTTTCCAGCCCATATAAAACTCTTCTTCCTTTCAGCACCATCTCCCCACACCCAGCACATTCCTTTCATGTGCACGGACCCGGGGCCTTATCTCTCACTCTCGCCCTAATTATGAAATGTGTGGTATGCTGCTGCTCCAGGAGAACAGAGCGAGCTGCAACCGGGCAGAAGTTAAAGGACTCTTCTTGTTGCTCTTTAGGCAAGCCAGGTTCAGGGTAAACTGGGAGTCATCGGTTGTTGTGGTTTTTTTCTCTTTCCTTGAGGAAAAAAAAGAAAAAAAATTATTATTAATCCTTGTATCTTGCTTACAAGGATGGCTTACGGAAGGTTGTTTGCACTGAGCCAACATTTCCACACTGAATCTGGGTCTGAAGCATCTCAGCATTTGTTTGTCACTCCTGACAGACACGGTGACAGCCCAGAGGATTTGGGTGCTGAGCTCCTGAGCTCGATCTGGGACTCCAGCTGTTTCGGTCTTGCTGCATTTCGCCGTCGGCACAGGTCAGCACAGACATTTCTCTCTGTTCTTGAGAGCTGCAGGACCTCGGTACGTAGCAGGAGGCTTTCTGTGTCTGGCAGGCATGTGGCCCTTAAAATGCAACTGTCAGACACTTTGCAGTGGGATTTTCAAAGCGAATGACTACTGGCTTATGTCTGCTTCCACCAAAATTGTCTGTAGCAGCAAGACAGCTAGGCCAAGATAAATGCCTTTGAAAATCCCACCGTGAAATACTGTGTATCTGAGAGCTGCATCTGAATTGTGCAAAACCTCCCTCTTCCCCAATTATTTAAAAACAGAAGCTACACTGCGCTCGCCTGGTCGTCCGCTCAGAGAGAGGAACATGTTCGTGACCTGTCACCAATTTCTGCTCCTCCTGACCCTCCCCCTATCCCCACTTTGTCAGCCCTTAGTGAACCAAAAACTGGCTTTTCTGATTTGAATCATGATTCAGCCTGATGCGATTTGAAATGCCTGAATTCTTAACCCCCTGCATGATGGGATTTTATCTAATGGAAATGCCAGCAGCCTTTAAGTCAGGCACGGCAGCGTCTTGCCAGCCGCTATACCCAGCATGCTAAATAAATGATAAATATTGTTGCACATATGCTACATCTGCCAAAAGTCTCAACATCACGCAATCATCATGTGGCCTTTATAAGGTGATGAAAGGAGCAAAAACAACAACAAACCCCAATGCAAACATCAGATAGGCATTAGACATTCTCTGCCAGGGCAAATAAAATGTCCCTTTGGTGAAACACGCTTGTAAGGAAGGAGGATAGCTTTTATTAGGTAAGATAAAGAAGTGAACTGTGGGCATGCTGTGGATTCAGAGTTTCTACACCAGGACCCCCCAGCTCCCCTGTGTCCTTATTCTGCTGTTCCTGCTGTCATTTAGGAGGTACCAAGTGCTGGTTGTAAACACCAGGTTCAGGTGTGGGAGGAGAAGGAAGGGTAAATAGAGAAAACTCTGGAAGATTTTAAGTATGATATCACTTTTAAATGTGAGACACGTAGCCCCACATCACACCGAAACGTTGCAGTCTGCTGAAGATCGGTATATACTGCTCTGTTCTTCCCCAAGGCAGGAATTTTTAGCTGAAGAAGGGTCATTTGGCCAGTCCCGGGGAGCGGGAAGGCAAGACTGTGACCAGTCTTGGTGCTACCACTCAGGAGCTTGCAAATTCTGAGGTTTGTCAGGGTTACCTTGAAGGGCACCCCACTTCTGCAAGGGCCTCGCTCTGCCTGCGGGAAGGGGAGAGGGTGAGCAGAGGGAGGCGGAGGCTGTCAGCGCGCTTTGCACCAGCTGGGTGCCGGGGAGGAAGGATGCTGAAGTGCTAATGCATCTTCCTTCCCTCCAGCAGAAATGAGCTGCTGCAGAGCCTCAGAGGAGGGTTTCAGAGGCAGGGCCCCTCCTGAGGGGAGGAGCGGAGGGGAGGTGGAGCTGCTCCACCTCTTGCCCAAGGCTCTGCCTAAGGGCAAAATCTCAGCCCGAGAAGCATATTCCTCTCCCTGCCTCCCTCCTTAAAAATAAGGGTCACAGTGGCATTTACCTTGAAGTCTATTAAAAAACATTGAACTCCCAGAGTGTGACATGTGTGTTTCTTATTAAGAAAGCGGTTCCAGACTAATAACCATTTTTAATGGCTGTTGTTGTGCTTTGCACTAAACGATATCAGCTATTTTTGCACGAGAAAGGCAAAGGAGCCTGGAAAATTTAATGAAATCCTTTTGTGGAAATTTCAGAGAGGATCTAAGATGCTCCCCAGCTTTTGCTTAAGTCCAGGTGGAACATTTTCTAATTCTAGTGTATGGTAGGGAACCCCTTGAAAAGCACTGCTGCAGAAAGCAGGTATAATTTTCCCTTTCCTTCTTTGTCTTAGCTCAAGCAGCTGTTGGAAGCCTGATAATTTACTTAAGACAAATGAGAATAGAATGGCTTGGGAAGGTCAGTGCAGCTGTGTGGACAGTGGCAGAGGGCAGGAGGAACGATGTTTGGTCAGTCCTGTGAACAGGAGCGCAAACGCTTGAAAATTCAGCGGAACTGGCTGGAAGTGTCCTTCTAACTTCGGATATGACATGTCCATCATCCCGCATGGACAGAGAAGGGTGTTAGTTGCGACTTATAATTAGGGCGTACCGATATCTAACTTCCTCTGTGTTTGCTCCTCTGTTCTCTTTGTGCGGATGCTTTCAAGGAGAGTGGATGTGGCTGCTGGACATGTCTGCATCTGAGCTGATTGTCTAGACTCACTGGTGTTCTGCAGAGGAAATAAATGTAGAATGTGATTCATCTTATCCTCAAGTATATGTACAAAATAGGTCGGATGAGTTGTACCCCAACTATGGCTGTTTCTTTCCTTTGGCTCTAGTAGGAACCAAGGATGACTAGGTCTAAAGAGTAAGGAACTTAGAAGACAAGAGAGAGCCAAGGAAAGGTTTTTTGACTTTCACAATGTGTTTCAAATTAGTTGTAGTCTATGACTGCAAGTTGAGAAAAAATCAGACCAGCCTGATGGTACTGAAGCAAATAAAATTTCTTTGAGGCCAAATGGTTTGTGATTTAGTTTAAGACCATGACTATAAGTCTTAAAAATCCCAAACAGTGGGTCTTGCTGGCAAGTTGAGCATCTACTAACAACATGGCAGCAAAGGCAGAGGGTTTCATCCTCAGGGCTCAGTCCTAACAAGTTTCGAGCTCCCCGGACCTCCCACTACTTCTGCGGGAAATGAAGGCGCAGGGTCTAACTCTAAGGATAGGCTGAATACTCACAGCGATAAATCATCTTTGTCCCATTAACTTTGACAGAGTTACCTCCGTTTAGACCACATGCAGAGGTACTCCTGGTATCTACAGAGAAACTCTGCAAGTCAGGGTGATCCATTTTGATTATCCTATTAAAAGGATGCAGCCTGTTTTCCAAATGCACAGAAATCTAACTAACTTAGTTGCCCTAATTAGCCCCTGCTGCAATTTCCACCATGCTATTAAAATAGGTTACACTCAAATGCAATGAAATGCTTGTAAATCAAGCGAGATTAAAAATCCTTTTGGCTGCGGAGATGTGTTTATCATAAAGACTATAACATCCTGAATTTTAAACAATGCTGTACACTGCTAAGGGAGGCAGGGTTCACAGGGAGGAGCAGTCCCTTTTATTGCATCCTCTCATGGAGCTGAAGAACAAAGCAACGTTAAAAAAAAAAGAACAAGTTTTCAGACACACAAACCCTGTCCCTGAACCAACGCAGGAATGAAGGCATATGAAATCACACGGGAGCGAAACGCTTACTGTAGGCCCAGCTTGGGGGTGAAAGGAGTCCAGTTGTCCGCGTGATTTCATCACAGATGTTTGGATCTGGATTCACTTGTACTGTGCCCGGTACCTCTTTCATTTCAGAAACCTTCAGCTGTGAGAGCCATGCTTGCACACACTGACTTTTGCTATGACATCCCTTCTTTTCTTTTGGATCTTAGATCCCTTTTTGGGTACGCACCCTCTCACTCATACTCCCCTCTCTTGTTCTGTAAAAGATGTGGGAAAAACGGGTCCAATGTACCTGAAACGCGTGAGGATGTGCTAAGATTTATCTCCGGTCCAGTTTCAGAGAGGTTAATTGCATTGGTGAAAATCAGTTAGGGAAGGCTGCAGCTAATTTTCAACCAAACCTCCCTTTGCAGCATCAGAGGAGAGCAAACTGGTTATTTTAAGCTGTTGTTACTTATGTTTATTGTAGCTGAATACTTACATCTCTCCCTCCGACTTTGCCGGGGCGGCTGTGAGCGTTGCTATGCTGCTGAAGAGCCTTCCTCATTACAGCAGTTGTGCAGAAATCACTTTCCTCTGTCCTTCCTCCTCGGCAGCAGCAACTTGTTATTCGCCAGAAATAGCTGTAGCTTAGCACCTGTTGTGCAGCCCAAGAGGCTATCATCTGGCGTGACACAAACAGAACTTATGTTCACAGGACTGGACCGACATCCTCTCCGTTTTTCGATAGAATTCTCCTTCTGTTTTACCAGACAAATAATCTGTTGCGACTCTTATTGCTTCTTATCTTTTGCAGCTTGGACCGCTTCCATGCACCATTTTGTTCTCAAAGATGCCTAAGCTGATTCTTCAGCGCTAGCCAAAACAAATGAGAGTCTTGGCTGCCAGCGTGGTAGCAGCAGCTGGTTTCACTGTGGCTCCCTACACCTAACGCTGGGGCAGCGTTGACTTCAAGAGAGATCCTTTTCCCTCATTAGGGGACTGTGAAGTTGTTCGGCTGATCCTGGTTTTATTCGAAGTCTTTCTTAGAGATGTTTGTTTCTTGTGTGTTGTCCCAAGGCATCCTCTTAGTAATGAATAAAGATGGCAACAAAAGACAAGGTCCAGCAAGTTTCACAACTTCTGAGAATTCAGGTCTAGACTCAGCCTGGATCTGGGCTTTCTGATTCTCTACTACTAGTCACTACTACGTAGCTGGCGAAGCAGTTACACCGGCTGAGTAAGTTGTCACCTTCTGTTTTGCAGATGGAACCCCTTATTCCATGCTACACGTGTCCCTTCACCTGTGCTGGAACAGTTAGGAAAAAAGGGGGACCTTGCAACTGGGGAGCTCACAGTAAACCAGATGGGTTTGGGGACTGCCTATGGATTTTGAGCACGTTTCCTGGTCTCTCATTGATTCTATTTAATGTCCCATCTGTAACAATAGTATTTTCCTACAGATTCTATAGGGCTGCTGTGAGATACAGATAATAAAATTAGCAAGGTGTTTGGCTACATAGGGCCTATGAAATGAGGGTGGCTGGCTGGATGGATAGATAGATAGATAGATGGATGGATGGATGGATAGACAGATAGATAGATAGATGGATGTGTTCCTTTTGCAATATGGGAAGGCCAAGCTGGTCAAAAACTTCTAGACACACTGTCTCTTCTGAGCCGAAAGAACATTATGTCACCGTAAAAATGCCACGCATTTTATTTTAAAAGGACGTTATGGCAAGGCTATAATCAGATATCTTAGTGCCTTAGACAGCTTCAGAACCTGATTCAATAAAAACATGGCTGATCTCCAGCATTATGAGGAGAAGCAGGCTATCTGTGGGGACTTATCTCTGCCTCTAAAACCTCTATTTTGGAGCACTTTTGAGCACCCGAGTCCAGGCTTCTTGCTTGTTTGCTATTGAACAGGGACTTTGTGAGGGGGACACCAAAAAATATAGCAATGTGATATGATGTTTGGGCGGGGAAAGCTAATTGATTTGACAGTTAATCAAAAACTACTAAGGGAAAATCAATATAGAGTAAAACAATCTAGTCTTCTGTTCTATATCGTATTCCCAGTGGCATTGTTGATTGTATAGCATCAATGTCATCCATTTTAGATGGAAATGTTACCAACTATAATGCCACTGTTGATGTTTCAAAATGATTCTAATCTCATTTCAATAATAGCTTCTGTCTCTCTTAGTGACACACATGCCATAACATTCTTGGCTAAATTGACAGCACTAATAACACACTTGGTTTTTGTATTATTCGGACCACTGTCTGCATTTTTGAGCGTTCACAGTACGAAGGGCCTGCACCTCCTTTGAAAGCTCAGGTAAATGAGTGCCAACAGCGTTCTCGCAGCCCGCCTGGACATCGCTGATGCTGCGTGGGCTCTTTGAGAGTCAGCTCCTTGGTTATCAGGGATTTGGGGGCCAAGCAGAGGGCCCTGAGCTTCAGAGGTCTGGCTGGAGGCGATTTAGTCACAGAGAGTAAGTCAGGAAGGGCAAGGTTCGGGCTGAGATGATGGCCAGTTTGTGGTTTAACTGCTGGACCATGTACTTCCTCCCGAGGTCTTTCGAAGTGGACTGAAAAAATCCCCCAGGGAAATTCCTTACTGGTTTTCTGGAAACTCTTCCTTTGCATCAAACTCTGACATACCAAGTGCAAAGGCTTTTGTGTGGTTTTATGGCACATTTTGTTTTCATTCCGCTTGCAGTCCAGAAGTGAAAAATAGATGAGCCAACAACTCAGATACTGCAATGATGGGCAAGGGTGAGATGGACACCTCATGATGAATCAGGTTCTCCAGACAAAGCACGGAATTTTCAGTTCCTGAACATCTCATTCAGATGAAATTCGGAGTATAGCTCATAGTCCTTGGATGGAGCAAGTGGTAATTTGAGTTCGAAATTTAAGGAGGTCTCTAGCACTTTTTGTGAGGAACTTTCTGGTCTCTCATCACAATTACTGTCTTCCCCAGCCTTTCCGTGTGCTGAGATGAGCAACAAACACACTGACTAGATGAAACAATTAAACAGGTGCTTAGGTACACACTTGATTTCAACTGTACCAAGCACGAGTCAGGCTCAGATTTTAGCAAATAGAAAATTCTCACTGGCGTCAATGGACTTGAAGTCTGTGCTAAATTTTAAGCATCGAGTTGCCAGAGCCCTGCACTTGAACCGGTTTCTGGAATATATGCAGAAACAAAATCTTTCAAATAGATCCTTCATTTAAAACAGCTTTCCTCTTCAATTATCAGCTGTGGATTTAAACGGGATGAAAATTCAGTCTTTTGTTTCTGATTTTATCTTTTTTCTTCTTCTTCCTTTGGTGGGGGAATTCTCCCTTTATTAAATTTTTGAGGATAAAATTCAGAAAATAAATGAACAAACAAAACCTGGAGCAATATGCGAGATCTTTAAACTAATTCAGCAGCCATTATTACTGACATCAGGAGAAAGAAATGCAGGAATATGAGTCTACTGCTTTAAGCTGGGATTTTCAGAAGAGCCTGTTGGAGTTTGGCACTTAAATCCGGTGAAATCTCCTTTAGACTTTTCACTTCTCTTTCTTTTCTTTTAATTTATTTTTCTTTGACATGGGAAAGGCCCGGTGCATTTTGTTAGTGTGTGTTACTACATGATGCTTAGGATGAGCGTCCAGGATTACAGCAAGTTCAGAGCCCCTGTAGTGCACGAAGTAACAGACAGTTCCTTCTCCGAGGATGCGATGTCTGCGGATGGATGTGCGGGCTCAGTCTTTATCACACCAGCTCCCCAAGCTGTTTATTACCGATGAATGTCTGATGAGGTTTTTTAAGTCGTATTTCTCTGTCATCCTTGCTGAACTTGCACTGAAGCAGATCAAGAGCATTCCCTCAGAAATTTACAGCACTTGTGCCGTGGGACAGGAGCGTTGAAGGGAGGAAACAGCAAACGAGGATGGTTTCCCAGACCTGCCTGTGCCATTGCTGGATAGACAAGGGGTAGGGAAACAGGGCATACAAGTGTGATGCTTTGCTAATGAAGGGCAAGAGGATGGAGAAGAGGGAGCTATGGAGGAGGACAAGGCAGCTGTAATGAGGCACAGAAGATGAGAAAGGCAGGGATGTAATGTGGAGTATAGCCACATTATAGACATCTTGGGGGGATGTGCATGTTTGTTTTATGAACTCTTTTCCTATCGTGCCTGGTGTAGGCTCCTGCAGATCCCACGCTACAGCTCATAATTAAAGCGAACAGCCGTATCGCAGCATCCTGAACACAGCCTGCAGAGGGGCACAGGGGGCACGTTTTCTTATTTCCTAACTGTGGAGTAACTTGTATTTGTATTACATGAATATTTTTGTTATTTGTGGCAAAACACCTATCCTGTCGGGACAAGCCACCTTGAACCTTGCTGCAGTTAGTTAAGCCTGCCCTGAGCTCTGTTTTTCTTCCTTTTCCTGACAGAGGAAATTTTCTATTTTCTAATACACCTAGCAGATTTTGCTCAGGTTTGCCTCTCATTTAAATACAAAGGAATCCCATTTTCAGCACGAACTAGCCTTTCTGCCCTTGTGATCAAAGCTCCAAGAGATTTCAGGCCCGTAGCATATCTCAGATTTTTGGTTTTCCACACCAGTCCTCCCTTCGGAGTGGCAGCCACTGTGCTGATTTCTGACCTCATTACAGTCTCCCTTATGAAGATGAGGTACCAAAATGTAATGCCTGATGTAGCCTCTGAAGTACGGTTGTATGCTATGCTGGGCTGACCTTTTCATTATTCTCCAGTTTGACTGACTGGCTACCCCAGCCCTTTCCCACAAGTTGAGGAGGCTGTAATCACCGGAGGAATGGAGCTGCTAGGTAATCAGCGTACG
>NW_009693011.1:98184-128376 GCF_000703405.1 Apaloderma vittatum | reverse complement strand
TGCCGAAAAGGTCAGGATAATCCAGTATACATAACAGATGGATGCACAGATAGGTAATACACAAGCAGAACTTCAGGACCAAATTTGCGTTTTCTAACCTTCAGATAAAGTTGTGGTTTTTCTCCCATTCCCTCCTAGGCCAAAGAAACCCACAGACTTGTTACTTGTTATTTCAAAAATGCATATAGTCTGTACAGTTTTTCATATACCTCAGACAAAATGCATTTTCTGCCTATCTGTCTGCAGGACAGAAGCGACAAGGTTCGGGGGAATATACTAGAAACCTTTTAGCATTGTTTTCTTTCGAAAAATCATTTCAAGCATCTTATCTCTGCTTAGTTTTGTTTTATTCTTTTCATTTAAAAAAATGGATGTTTCAAGAAGCAGCTTGTTAAAAACTGCAATTGAGTATTGCAAGTCATTCTTCCTTTTCCCACTGGTGAAATCGTATCAGTAAGAGATAAGAAGGGAATATGGGGAGAGATTTTAGTGTTTTGTTTTCAAGATACCTGAATTTATCACAGAATTTAGACAGATGTACGAGTTCATATTTACATGCCTAACAGCAACAAAGAGACCTAACTGAAAAACAAAATCTAAATAATATGCAGGAGAAGTTCCATGTTAGTACAAATCACTTTGGTTATCTTCATTAATCAAGCTAGAAATCAGTCCTCTCCTTTCTTAGAGGTTTCCTTCACAAGATTCAGTGTAACCCAAAGGGTAAAAAATAATTACCTGCAATTAAAGAATAGGCAGGACAAGCCAAGGTCAAGGTGAAGCTCTAGGGATCTTTCAGCAGCCACTTTAAGGCAGGTTGAGAGTAGGCTAATAAAAATTCTGACTTTCGTTATTTTGTTGTCTGAGAGAAACGGAACCTTTTTCTGCAAAGAAGGGTATATTCTTCTTGTTGTTCTTGTGAAGTTAGAGCAACAGGGATGATTTTTAGCCACAGCAAAGCTTGTTGAACTAAAAACTCTGCAGAGTCTTCCCTTCAAATGCCCAGCTGAGCAGGATTTAAAACCCGAGAACAAGGTTTGGTAGCAGATGCTGATTGATTCATGGCTTGTTTGCCATGATGTTGGTTGTCTCTGTCCCATTTCTGCTACTGGAAGCTGCTTGGATTCTGTCATTCGCCTTTCTTTTTATCACCTAAGAAATAATCCCTTCCTCCTTGTCCTGTCGACACCATTTGCCTTGCTCAGGTCTTCATCATTTTCCTGTATTGATTGCTCCAGTTTGCTTTATGAGCTAGTCCTTCGGATGTTCTGTGCACAGCTCCTTTGTAAGGAGCAAGGTCAGACACCGTGTCCCGGCCTGCTCAAGCAAATCTCTTTCCAGTTCCTGTGTGAAGGAAGGGAAAAAATCAGACGATAAACGTACCCAGACCCAGCCAGTCTCTGTGCCCTTCGTTTTCCTCCAGATTTCAGGAACCTTTACACCAGTTCTCTCTTTAAACCGCAGGTGATGAAGTATTTATTGGGAAACGAAGGACAGGACTGAACCTGGATCTCTTGCTGGTCAGAGGAGGTTTCTGGTTTGAAAGCAGAGACTCTTTATGTCCTAGTTTAGGTACCAGATGCTGTCTCTGGTTTGAATCCGTCCTGTTTCTCTCAGCTGCAGGGAGTCTGAGGACAGCTCCTCAGTTAGCTGGCTGGATCCTCTTTTGGCTTCTAAGCCATCCCGCACCTTGTGATGCTCAGGTACCGGTTTACTAATTATCCCCACTGTAGGCTGGGGAGAGCAGGTGGAAGGGTCTGTGTTAATTGTGTCCCGAGGCTGTGACATCCTTTTCCTAACCAGCTGCCCTCAGCAGCTCTGTTTTTGAAGCAGGTTGCAGGCGTTCACTACCCACTTGAGCACTAAAAAAAAAAATCAGCTTTCTTTTGACTGTTATCTTAAGACATCTTGCTTCAGGCCTGGACAGTTCATGACAAAACAACCAAAATATCCAGTATTTCCATGGTCATTGTCCAGTGCTCCTGCTTAACCCATCCTGTGCCATAATGAAATGTGGCCTTTGCTTTGCAGGAATTACGTGGTTCTTAGCAATTGCATCTCAATGGATGGGAGAGGTCGTTTCTAGAAGATCACTTCAGGCTGGAACCATATTGCAGTCTTATATAATATTTTATATAATGTTTTATTCCTTTTGCTATTGCTATAGCACTGCGTATGGCATTCCATACTGAATTGCCATTTAAATGCATCTTGATCTTAAAAAAAAAGCCCTTCTGCTTGTGTCTGATGTTCTTCCTGAACACACTGTTGGATGTTGTCCTTCTTTTCAGTTTACCTGGCTGCAGTACAATTAAAAAGAAAATTAACATTTCTCCCACAGGCAGATGGATTCATCCTGGCTGCAAATCCCAGGCAGTTTGCACCTTTTGGGGGCTTTTTTTTGCTGCCTTTGGCATCCCTGCATGAACTCATCTTTGGGTTACCCATTCACACAATGAACTTGATATATAGTAGCGTGGATAATCGTGTTACTGAATCCAGGGGAGGACAATTAATAGCTGCCCATGCCGAGACAACATGGCTCCATCCCCTTGCCATGAGTCATTCCAGCTGCTGGAAAGTGCTATCTTTGTAGATTCCCCTTTGGTCAGGAAGAGGAGTACGGAGATTGCTCCAGTTTAGCAGTGAAAATATCGCCCCAATTTGTAGACAAGAGAGTTCTTTCAGAGACATTCTTGCACAAAATACCTAATAGTGCTGCGCATGGCACAAACACACCCCCGTTCCTGAGGCCAGCAGATAAAAGACATATATGCCGTCACAGCTTAGATATGAAATGAGCATATGTTTCTGCACTGAATCAACTGCAGAATCAAGTTTGCTGGTCTGTCTGGTCACAGGATGGGTCGCTGGTGTATGTACAGGCAGGGGAGCGCGTAGGTACGCAAAGATTTACCCCGCTTTGGAGCACTGAACCACAGACGGCGTGGAATGACAGCAATTAGAGATGGAGATTAACGCTGCTAGGTCCAAGAACATAATTTCAGCGGAGTCAGTTCTGATTTACAAGAGAAAGTGCAGGTCCAGGAGCTCCACAACCTTGCTGAAGTCTGCTTCGTATTTTCTCTCCTGCCATAACTAAACAATGCAAGACGCATCTGTACTTGAGTACCTACACAGTATTCCAGCAGGGCATTTCAAAAAGAGAGGATGTTTTACATTTCATCTGAGTCTGTGTAAAACACTACTCCTTATTCTTCTTGCAGTAGAAGTTAACCATTGTCTAGATGATTGAGTATTTATTTATTTATTTATTGAATAACTGGCTAAAGCTGACTGTCCTGTGGATAAACATTTTGGTGTTTCAGACCCTGGTGACTGATGTAGCCCTGGCTGGACTAGCCCTGTCCCGTCCATTGCTTTCTCTGCTCCAGCTGCTGCTAAGCAACTGAGGTAATTCTGACTGTCTAGTCATCTAATCCTTTTATTTCTCTTTAATTTCAAGGAACTGTTTGCAGTTAAATACAACTCAGCAATTTACTATAAACTCATTAGGAACAAGAGAAAGACCAAAGGAAAAGCTGATCTCCTCTGAAGTGAAAGGAGAGTGGCGATACCATTTGAGGGTGAAAAATCTGAACGTAGTGCCTCGTTTTTTGGGGGTAGTGCCTCTATTTGGTTTTGGGTGGTGTCGGAAAGTCACACATCTGAAATACAGTTGGTGAACTTCATCCTTGAATAGTTACAGACTGCTTGGTGCAGTCTCTGTACTGTTAATCCTCTGTGGGGGATGAGGGAAGAAAAAACTATGAAAGGAGGTGCGGGATGCTAAGCTCCAAAAAAAAGTTGTAAAGGGAAGGTGTGAAGTCCAGGAAGCGCAGAATCACAGTCTAGTCTTCTCAGTGCCAGCCCATGGAAAATTATTGGAAAAAATAATTGAACCAAGTATTTGTTCACATGTAGAGGATAACAAGGTGGCATTGATTTGTTGAGCAAATTGTGCTCGAGCAAGCTGAGCTCCTTTTCTGGACTACCCAAAACTAAGTCCAAACGAAATCGGGAGTTAGAGACCAATTTGCAGGTGGGTACTTTGTACTCTTTATGGCTTAGAGAGAAAATGATGTAGTATCTGCCTCCAGACACACACTGTCCTGTGCTTGATTCCATTTCATTGCTGAGACCTTACAAGGAGACATTCTTCAAGGCCCTCTGTGAGTCTCGGATGGCTATACCAAAAATCACCTCCTGAGGCACAGATCACTGGGGTAATGCCACAGGAAATGTGTTTGATGGTATCCAGGAATAAGCACTCAAGAGCCAGAGATTTGGGGGAAAAAAAAAAAAAAAAAGGAAAACCCAAACCAAACCAAAATGGCTAAAACAGTGAGTTTATTCTGAAGTGTTTCCAGATAGCCACACATCTTTGTTTCAGTGGTGAAAATCCCTTTTAAAAATTATTTTATTTGATCAATTAAATGCTACCAATTTCTGGATACACTAACCACAAATTTGCTAAATTCCTGAGTTAATGAAAGGCTGGCTTGCTTTGACATGAATGGGAGTTTTGTTTGAGTAACAATCAAATAAGGACTTGGCCCAAAGACAGCAAGGAAAACATTTAGATGTTAAATATGTATTCAGAAGACCTTTCTTCAAATCTTTTCTGTTACAGCAACAGGATAGTAATTGTGTTCTCTAGAAGGGACAGTTCAGTGAGACGTCCAGCACCTCTCAAGATTTAGCAGAGTGAGCAAGAAACTATGCAAATATTTTAGTTTAGAAATACTTGTAGCTCCTTTTCAAACAATGAAAGCCTCAATTAAAGCCAGATCTCTGTTATTTAAAAATTCCAGGCAGCAACTGGGAGAGAAAGAGAGTGAGTTTCATTTTGCCCCCTCACTCGCAAACATAAAGTCCAAGGTATTTGAGAGTCAGGAAAACGAGAGCTGAGAACTCTAAAGCTGTGATTCTTATCTTCTAAAGAGTTTTGCAGTCATCAATACCTAAAGTAAGCTGAAGTACAAGAAATAGGTGACCTTAATAGATATAACTCTGTATGGGTTCATTGTACCATGAAATTAAATTTTTAATCTGAATTGATGAACAAAAACGCTGGTTTGATCCTACACACACACACACAATAGTTTTAAATAGTTTGGTAACTATTTCACTTCCAGAATGTAGCTGCACAAACAAGATTAGCAACAGAATAATTCACTTTATGGACCATGAGCTGGGATGATTCAGACACAGAAAGGTCTTGGGGACTTTTTTGGATTTTGTTAAATTGTCGCAGGCAAGGTTTAGGATTATTGGGGAGGTAAAATTATATTCTCTTGCTTCTGGTAATTTTCAAATACAGTGGTTAATCCTGAAGTCACTAAAATCAACGGTTGCTCAAGTTTTGGATGGATTTCAACTGATGTTACTGTGATTTCAGGCTTCTGTCTCTTGCCAGTGGAAGCCATCGGTTTTGTGTATAATCACATTCAGCACACCTTATCCTCAGAGCTCGTCTCTTTTCAGCAGAGTTCCTTTAAAAATGATGTTCTTCCTCCAAATGTACCTTTAAAACACTTACTTCCAGGCTGAATTCAAGGCAGATATGTTGTCTGGAAGGGAATTGCTGTTTGGCTTATGACCGCTTGGTCTCAAGAATGCTAATATAAGTTGTAGAAGCTGAAATGAATCTATTACAAAAGGATCCCCTGCCAAAATGAAAAAGAAGACGTTATCTTCTTTATTTCATTTTTAAAAGCCAACTTCCTGTCCATTTTTTTGAAGTTCATCAATATTAAAAATGCCCTTCAGTCTGTGATCTTATTTATAGCTTCATTTTCCCCTAAAATTGCTAACAGAGATTTGACAAATACAAACAAACAGGGTGAAAAAAAATCCCCTCTTCATGAGTATCAAAACCTGAACTTGGTCAGCTGAAGCTGTCAGAATGGCTGGAGGAATTATCTGCTATTATCTGCCGAATAAACACCATCACAAAGTGAAAACTGATGCCATAGCATTTTTTATAATGCAATAGACATGGCCCTCACTGCTGAGTATTGGAGCCAAATGTTCTGCCATGGCCCTATACAATAGCACCCTCTGACAATAGCTCAGTATTTAGCGTGTTATGAAATCCAGTCTATTTTGGGAGGGCCCTATTGTTTCCATTTTATATGTGCTGCAGACTTGTGTCTCAGAAAACACGGAACTAATTGCAGAAGTTGTCACTGTTGCTGAAAAAGCTGAAGGTTTTGTCCCACTGAGAGCAGAGAAGTGTCTTTCTGCCAGTCGGAGCCTCAGGAAGAGCCTGGTCCTGCGTGTTGGCCCGTGCCAGCAGAGCTGATGTTCAGTTTGTCACTTTTTCATAACAATTGCTAGAAGTACCCATGTCTCTCTTGGAGGGAACTCATCTTCTTTGAGATTTCTCAGAGAAAAATCTCGTTTCAGCAGTGGGGACTCAGGTTTACAAGTGGGCTGGGACTGACAGGAGGAGTCGTGAGGACTTCTAAGCTTAGCCATAGAATCAGAAAAGCCCCTTGGGATCATCGAGTCCAACCATTGACCCTACACTACAAGTTCACCCCTAAACCATCTCACCCAACACCCATCTAAACGACACTTGAACACATCCAGGGATGGCGACTCAACCACCTCCCCAGGCAGTCTGTTCCAGTGTCTGACCACTCTTTTAGGCAGTCAATTCCAGTGTCTGACCACTCTTTCCGTGAACAATTTCTTCCTAATGTCCAGCCTAAACCTGCCCTGTTGCAACTTGAAACCATTCCCCCTGGTTCTGTCCCTAATTCCCTGTGAGAAGAGACCAGCACCAACCTCTCTACAATGTCCTTTCAAGTAATTGTAGAGCATGATGAGATCCCCCCTCAGCCTCCTCTTCGTCAAACTGAACAGACCCAGCTCCCTCAATCGCTCCTCATAAGGTCTGTTCTCCAGGCCCTTCACCGGCTTTGTTGCCCTGTCATGGTCCTGCAGAAGAAAAAACTTCATTTTTTTTGGACTTGAACCCTTTGCTTTTGTTCAGAGTTCCAGAAGTTCACAGCAGAGCTGGGAGCAGCCTGAGGTCTAAGCCTGTCCTAGTCCACACCAACTGTATTTGTGCACCCTCATGCAATCTTACTTGAGTTACTGTAATTTTCAACAGTCAGCCTTTCTCTGCTGAGATCAATCCGAGTAAATTTAGAGCTATCGAACCTCATTAAATATGTATTGATGTTTGTGAATATGTATTTTTTTCCTTCTTTCCTCATTTAATATGAGTCCAAGTTTGTGCATTGAATGCAGATCGGCTGAGGAGTTTGCAGATGGATAATGTTGGTGTACTAGTTGCTAGTAATGCTTCATCCTTCCATTTTAGAAGGCAGAATAAGTGACAGGTAACAGACAAATGGTACATCCTCATAGCAACAGAATCTCCCGAAGGGCTGTGCTCTCCCATGGAAACATCCTGTGAGCATTCATGGAAACTCAGGACACATACTGAGCAGAGTGGAGGTGGAACATACGGAAAGAAATATTTGTTATAAAATGTTTATGTCTAAATTCAGTACAGGTGAAAGGAGCTGGACTGGCAGCTCATGGGAAGCACAATATGTTCTCGCATGCGACCCAGCGTTACAGTAGCAGAATACAGGAGGAAACTTCCCTTGACTCATCTGCTTGTTTCCAGCACCGATTTTGGGGAATGATGCATCTCCGGTTCTGTGTTTCGGCTTACTCATGGGCTCTGAGTATGTGATTTCAGGGATGACAGCAGTTTGATGTGCCTGTGTTGACATGTATGTGTTTGCACATGTGGTCCACCTTTGTTCCCCAGTAACCCACTCCATCTTTAAAAGAAACGGTTAGTGCTTGGACTCGTGGGCCAGATGCTTACCTGCTGTGAATCAGGGAAGTTCTGCTAGAGTAAAACTGAGTTTTACTAGTTTGTGCTGCCCAAGGATCAAGCCCAGAGAGATAAACATATATGTTTTATCTATTTTGTAAAATTGCACAAGAAATGGCTTGCTTTGGAAGCTCACCAATCTTCCCATTCTAAATTTGGATTGCTTACGCCAAAGCATTTCTAGATGAAGGACCATGCAGTCATCTTCCAGAAAATGTTTATAGCTTCTATTGACTTGAATGGTGTAGCCCCAGTTAGTTAAAATATAGCTGCAATCTACAGCATCAGAGCATTTTATTTCCAGTGTGAGTGCTTTACCCTGAAAGTAAAGTCTTTTTCTCTCCTCCCTTAGGCCCCCCAACACAGCACGTAAAATCCAAGAAGACATAGCCTGAAGGGCCCCCGCCTTATATCTAATCATGGGAACTATCGCTTAGTATTGATATTGCCTTATTAAAGCAATTAGCCAAGCATTTCAGAAGCTTGTTAATGTTTCTAGAGTGACTTCTAATGAGGGATAATGATAACAAGCATGGAAGGTCTCTGGTGAACTTTAGATAATGATGTAAATCTGAGAAAGGTCAATGGTGTTCGTGGATTCAATGATGGCCTTTCCATTTCCGTTCATTACCTAGTTTGGCTTTTGCTTTCTCTTCCCAGGCCATTTACATCTGCAAGAACATGTTTCTTATCCAGTCTGGAACCCTACCACTTGGTCCACAGGTTGACTTATCCATGAAATGATGCTGAGCTGTAGCGCTCCTTGTAATGAGCTCAAGTCCAGACAACAACGAATCAATGAACAGAATGAAAGCAGATACAGGTGGCACAACAACAGTGACAATGTTTTGCATTTACATAGCAAAACATTTCCCCAGAAGATCCCAAGTCAAGGGCCTGGACATCCTGAGGAGCACTGTGTGGCTGAGGAAAGGATAAGGCAAAGCAAAGGGGTGCACAATTCTTGAAGGGTGCCTGAGAAGGCTGTGGGGGTCAGACTGGGTGGACACTACTATAGTGCAGGCTGTCATGTGAGGTTCTGGGCAAAGGTCTCATCAGTCCTTTAAGGATGTCGAGGCAGGGTGTAACGAGAGGATGGGTATTTCCACCCTTTTGCAAAGATATTACAGGAATTGGCACTGTATATAATTCTGATATGGACGTTGTTTTCATAAAGAGCCACAGAAGTAGTTTGAGGGGCAAAGGAAGTGTCTCTCAATGATAGACCACAAGAGCTGTCTATTTAGGGAAAAGAATAGAGAGAGATGACTTGATCACTCCATGCTGGCACTCCAGCATTACATTCATGAGAAGAAAATGCTAGATACCAAAAGGCCATTTAATCTACTAGAGATAAGCATAAAAGCCTGTTACCCAGCCAGGCAAATTCGAAATGGAAAAGAGGTGCGTGCTTTTTTGTTGTTGTTTTGTTTGGTTTTATTCTTCAAGCGAGGGTGATAAGCCAGGTGATGAGGAGGCCAATAAACTGCCTCTTGCAATTGGTGAGGACTTGAGAGCACCAGCAGGTGTTAATGGCCTTGACCAGCCTCACCTGTGTCCTGCCCCACCCAGTCTGCTTCCCATCACCCCCAGCTCTATTTAAGCTGATACGGGCACACTGGTCTCACCTAAGCTCTGCTGTGAGTAGGGGCCCTGCTGTTCCTCACCTCTAGACTGGTCTTTCCACATTGATCCTGGACCTTCAGCATCACCTTGCCTTCACCAGATGGTCACAGGAGCGTGGGCTGCATCCTTGCTGGTGAGTCTGCCTTTACTCCGCGTCGTGCCTCGGCTGACCCAGTTGCGCTTGCGTTACAGACCTGGTAGGTGCTGTTGTGAGGATTAATGATTAACAACGGGATTTGTAAATCTGGGCTGACTCTGTAGAGTTTGGAGAGTTGTTCTGGGCTTGTACAGAAATCAAAGAAGGCAGAAGGTAATTGTAAATCATTTTCAGGAAGTAGTTTTATGCCTTTGATGGAGAGATATATGTAAGGGAAACATACTGAACAGAATGCTTTCCATTCACACACTCTTTACTCATGTTTTGAGTCTGTAGATCACCTTTTGATTATTAGTGCAAATATTTGCTCTTTGTTTATTATTCTGCGTCTCTAAGATTGAAAAGGAAGGGAAGGAGGAATGGCTAGTGAGAGGGGCAGATGGGAATTATTAAATAAGTAAATAAAGGGCCAGCCATCACATTAATCATTCCAGTCCTCGCTCTAAAGATCCCCATGCTGGTGAACCCCTTTCCTAGCACACAGACACCGGTGTCGAGAGGGCCTCTGGCAGGAGCCCTTCCTCTGCATCTGTCCCTGCTTTTTGGACTGCGAGCTCCTTCGTGTTTGGGTGGCGCAGAGCACGGCAGGAGACCTGAGTTGCTTTCATAATAACCGTAGCGAGTGAGAGAGAGAAAATGTTGTTTTGGGGAATATTAGGTATTGCTGTGTGCTCGAGCTGAGAGAAGCCAAGCTGTTGAGGCTCTCTATGGAAAATGAGACAGTTCATGCGCTTTGGAGAGAAGAAAGCTTGAAGGGAAGATGCAGAAGTTAAGTGACTTGCCCAAGGTTATGTGCTTGGTCAGGATGGGATAAACCACTTACTCAAGATCAGCCTGAGGCAGCCATGTTCCTTGGGCTACCACACTTTTCTAGGTATATAATTTTCAGGGATAAGCTTCTTCCCCAGAAGCCTCCCCCAGTCCTGTCTTCATTTGAAATTTCTTGACTTACTGCTTTGAATTTATCACAGGCAGAGTTTGTTTGAATATCTATTCTGTTAGTCCTCTATGACTTGGACACTTCAGAAGTTTGTATTTAAAACAACCCCCCTGACTCCAAACAACACAAAATAACCCACAAAAGCCACACGGCTTTGCCATAGAGCATCCCTAAGTTTCCGAAGAATGTGTGAAGAATAAGAGTTGCTTCATGGTTTGGATGAAATTATGTATCTTTATTAGGTTTCTGTTCTCAGGAAACAATTTATTAGACACAAGAATGTTATGTTATACTACCTCCTCCTTTTTGCCTGGGAATTTACAGTTCACACACTGCACCAGCACATAAATCCAGTTTTATTTCTCAATTTATTCACCTGGAACTAAGTGGATTAAATCTTTTTTTAAAGGAGACCGGCACTGCATTTTCAAATAGAAGCACTGCAAATAATCACAATTGTTAGGCAGACAAATTAGAGGTGGCTGTGGACATGCAGTTGCTTTCTATGCAAACTTTCATGCTTGCCGAGTTTAAATGGTGATTTTTTTTTTTTTTCCTGTGCAAAATTTACCTTTAATGACCCTCTTTCCCCTTAATAAACCAGGATTGATTAGAATTTGGCTTTAAGAGATGAAAGGACTCTGCAATTATCTACTTGTATATGCCCTTCAGTAAACTACCTTGTCTCCCCCTTTCTACCTCCCCTTCTTAAGAAGACTTTCCCAGGTCCCTCTTGGCTGCGGTTGAACGATGTTGGCTCATGTCCATGCTGCAACAAAGACCTGGCATTCCAGCTGTCTGCTTCTAATCTCCAGTGTCAGCTCTTGTTAATGTTTCAGCATGAAATCAGAGGGGGCAAAGCTGCATGGAATATTAAAACCATGATCAGAATTCCACTGAAATGCTGATAGTCTGCAAGCACCATTAGGAGGGCCGTCAAATCACTGTCTCGCATTAAATAAAAAGAAAAGATTTCTATCGCTGGGGCGCACGGGAAGTACAATCAGTGAATCACTGGACTAAATTAGCATTTTTTCAATTGGAGATCGAAGTTGATTTATTGTTCTACACAACATTAATGTAACTATGTGCTTGACCTGTTAAGGCAGCTAATTTTTCATTTAAATGGGTTCTTTCTGTATGCAAAAAGGTTGTAATCATATTTCAACTTTGCAAAGTGATCAGGAAAGTACTGGACTGTTTCAAAATTGTCTTAAGGAGTGTCTCCTCCCTCCCTCCCTTCCCCCCTTATGCCTAGTGGTCAAGGGCAAGCAGTTTAAAAAAAAAAAAAGCTGTCTCAAGTAATAAGCTTAATTGTCATTTGACTTGAGCTGTTTTACACCACTTGGACTATGTAAAAAAGCATTTGAGTGGGTGTAAATTTCACACCCCCAAACCCTCCAAAGGGAACTTAGTGTACAGGGAGGATCTGTCCCATTAATAATTTCAGGTTTTGCAAAAAAGGGGGCTTGGTGATTCTTCCCCATTTATTTTTTTTACTACCCTGAGTAAAGAGTTCCTGGATGTGACCATAGACATCTGGTATTTTCTATAGTTTTAAAGAAAAAAAAGGCTCCGAGTTCAGTGACAGCAGACTGAATTAAAGACTGAGAAATGTAGGCAAGTATAGAGCTCAGTACAGAAATTCCTGATGGTTTTAATAGTCTTTGTGAGGTACTATCCGCGCAGAATAAGAGTTGTAGTTTTCCAGTGGAGTTTGTTTTGCAAATGAAAATGATGGCTTACTGGAAGTGGAGCTGCCTGTGAGAAAGTGTTGCTGATGAGTCTGAAAAAAGCGTAGCTGTCCAAGAGGAAGCCAACTTCTCCAGCCTGAAAGGCCACTGCATTCTGCAAATATAATTTATAGTTTGAAAAGAGAGGAGTGCTTTTATTTAAAAGGCAGAAATGCAATCTGTGAGCAAAACCTGCTGAGGCTGTCCCTTTCTTTGTGGTTCAGGAGGGCGAGGAGGAGATTTGCAACCTCCAGCGCTGGCAGGACGGGAACCCCTTTCCCATCTGACTCCAGTATGTTTCCTGTTAAATGTGTCTGCGCTAAATCCTGCCACTCATTTCCAACTGTTGCTGCCTCGTAGCCCAGCATCCGAACCTGGGAAAAACTTTTGTACAAATTGACATTCTCCGGATGACAATATAGAGCTCCCCAGTGCCTCCTCCCTAACAAAGTGAAGATAATATACATTTCCAATTAGTGGTACACATTCTAGTCATGTTCTCTTTTTACTCCCTAACTATCTTTGTTTTGCTAAAAAGCTGTTCGGTCATTAATGAAATCCTGCAGTTCTGCTAATCCTAGATACAATGCAGCTTTTCTGTAGCAAGCTATCCCTGACATAAAACTACAGTTACCCAAGCTCCCCATCACATTAAGATTCGTTGTCATTTGCCTTTCATTACATACCTGATGTAGCACAGTAGCAGTCAAATGTCCTTGGCAGGCAAAGCAGAGTATTTAATTGTATTAGTTTCCGCTTGCTCCGCCTTAGGAACGTTTTGTTTTTTTCTTGAGAGGGAAAAAATAATAATAATAAAAAGAATTAAAAAAGAGAGAAAAAATACTGTATCATGGAAACTTATATTTGGACGTAAATGTAATTATACTTAAATTCTCAAAGCAATCTTGCAACACCCTCCCCCCCCGCCCAGCAACACTGTATTGCCAGTGCCATATGAAATGCTTCTCCGTAGAGGCGAACAATGAGGCATTCATCAAAGGAACTAGTGATTAGATGTTTTTCATTTTCAGAACTTTAAGAGATAAATAGGGGCCCTGTTCCTTCATTTGATGTACAGTACTGTTGGGATTCAATTAATCTCTTCTGATAAATACAGAATTTCTGCAATATTATTTCGGTTTTCACACAGAATGTTGATTTCAATTCCTCAGAATATGAGTGCTGGTTTTCGATAAAGAAATGTATTAAAGGGCGTTTGGATGGGTGACCATAGGGCCTGGAACGGGACTATGAAGCTCTATGATTTTTCTACTGAACCGCCTTGTTTTTTCCCAGTGCTTCCCTTCAAAAAAGGAGATTGGGTGGAATAAGGAGCAAATCGTTAAACTCTAGCTTACATGTTAGGAGATCTGAATTCTGACGTTGCCCTTTCTGTGGAATTTTTGAGACTCTTGCTGTATTTGTCTGTTAAAGGAGGTTAATCATTCTTTTCTTCATCGAGATGTTGGGGATAGTCGTGGTTTTGTTGTTTGTTGGTTGTTTTTTTTTAAACTGTTTTGAAATGCTCACATACTACAGGGTTAAGCAGTGAAGGGATGTCTACAGATTAATGCAGTTACTATGTTTAATTTCTACGGTTCTCACATCATTATGCAGAATTGTAACCAAAGGCAGCTATCACTGGCTGGCTGCTCTACGACCTATGAAAAATGAGTTTCTGCTTTCAGCCCCGAAAGCACAGTCTAGGTTGTGCATGCGTGTTACAAAAGCTGTCTCTGCAATTGATAATAACTTACCCATCTATTCCCATTGACAATTTTATTAATAAGATCAATGACTGAACAGGCCTCAAACGCTGAACATGCATCTTGTCGTTGCCGGAGCAAACGAGGGATATTGATGGAGCAGGGTGGCGCGGGCTGGTGCTGCTGCTGCAGCACGGTATGTTATCGGTGGGCGGACCAAGAAAATAGGTCAGATTTGATCAATAGGCCTGCTTTCGTGAGTACTGAATCTACTTATATAAATGGACCAACTCAACTGAAAAAAAAAAAATAAGTAGGTAACTATCAGGCCCAATTTGGACTTAATCTAAGGAAAGAGTAACTACGCTGCTGGCAGCAGCACTCAAGTTGTGCTGGGAGGAAGGTTGGTGGAGGCAATGCCTGTCAGAGGGTCGCGACTGGTTACTTGGGAATGTATTCTGAGCTCTGTCCACACTGCCGTGGAGAGCTGCTGTAGCCCTGTGGGCTGATTTATGCAGTTAAAGCCCAGCTCAGCACAGTCCCAAATTTGTAATACTGTGCATGCATTTTTAAGTAATCTGGCTTAAATCGTCACAACGTCTTTTGAGTCCATTTGTGGTTTTTATCATGATCTCGATTCACTACTAGAATTTATAATCTGCCTTCCTTTGTGATTGTTCTGTGCTGAAGCTACTTTATTTTTATGTTTTGCCATGGAATGAGCAGCCGTTCATCTAGAGTGGCCAAGTCAAAAGACTTAACAAGTTGTGTTCATGAGAGGTTTCATCTTCCTCTCATTTACTTCTTTGGCAAACCTGCCACTAGTCTTACTAGATCAGAATCAGATGCTGACTAAAGGTGAGCTTACCACTGAGGACAAGATAGGGATTTATGGTCAAATCCTGCAGTCCGGTTCCAGAGCACTACGGCAATATCAAGGGAATAGTGGCAGCTGTACCTATGAAACGAGAAACATTTCTGGCACGAGTCTTCATCTTCGTATTTTGAAGATGCAACAGCTCCTTTGTAGTCTTCAGGATTGATGCGAGGCTTGTTGAGGTCAATGGGAATCTTTCAAATGATTTCAAGGGCCTTTGGATCAAGTCTAAAGCCAAACTGCTCATAAAAACTCAAGAACCAGACGTAGATTTGGGGAGGGACAAGGAGGTCATTCGGTTAAAAAAGTGGATTTTCTGAATTTCTGCTGGTTTTATCAGGTGCTTTCTGAATGCAGCTCAGCTTGTATTATCTGTAAGATTTTATGTCACTGCAGTATCTCAAGCTGCACTGATAACAGGATCTCACAATGTATTCTTAACACAAAACATGTAGAGAGTTTTGGAAGGTTTAGTCTCTGGATTAACTGAGTGGAAAATTGTAGCTACAGATGGCCCACAACACAGGGGAGGAATCTGGAGATAAAATCAGAACCTCTTTGTCTTTGCAACTTCATTAGGTTTTCCAAAACTCTGAGAAAGATTGTTCGTAAAATCACAGAAGAGATGGAGAAGAATTAATTTTTTTGTATTTCCTCATTCTTTTTCATCTTACCTTTTTGCTTGACAAAAAAGATTAAATGCATTTCTCATTTTAAAAATGTGAATGTTGGGGGGGAAAAATCAAGCCCTTTTTATTTTTTTACTCTGTAGAAGAAGTTGACACTTGAAGGAAATCTCTCAAGCCACCTTACAAATAATGTGAGAATGTTATAAACCCAGTTCTAAATGTCAAGCAATGTAAGGTAGCAATCTGATGATATTTTATTTCTGATTTGTTTTGGTTTTCTCCATGAGGTTTCTCCCTGTGAGGAATTTGATTTCTGATGTGCTGTAGTGAGATTGCTGAATATCTGGTGTCACGGGAATTCACGCTCCCCTATGACGAGTCATGCTTCATTATGTCTGTCATCAAAATCAAAATAGCAACCTTTTTGCTGACTGTATGGCTAATCCAATGGAGACCGGAGGGAGCGGTGGGTGGGTGGGCAGGGAGAAAGCCGACCAAGTGACATTATCAGTGATTATGTCACTTAGTCGAGAACAGGAGATCTTCATGCATAAGATTAAGTTATCAAATTAAAGACTAGTGCCATGATTGAGAAACTCAATTCTCCATATGATACAGGTGCCAATCTGGGCCAAATTTATCCTTGATAGAAAACCATCTGTGTGCATAATTCTGTCCAGGTTGAAGTTGATACTAATGGGACTACCACCAATGACATATCTGTATGTAAACGCCATTCGTGGGTCTTGTGAATACTATGACTAAGATGTCTAGGGTGATTTTCACTTAATTTCTCAAGCCCTTACAGCAAAAGGGTCATACTTCCATGATAGAATATTTGCCAGTGAGAAGACATCTCTGCTTTGCGGGAAAAGGAAAAACTAGATCAGCCAGCAACTGCAAAGGAAATCTGTAGCCTGTATTTTTAGCACATTAATAACATGACTAGTGACCTTTCTGAAGACAAGAAATGCATAGAATTGATTGTCCTACCCAGGAGCTGTGCAGAGCTATAGATCAGTTATTTTGAGACCAATCTTTTTTGTGGCCACGTCTTTGGCCAGTGCAAACTCACTGTGGGCATAGCTTAGTCTGGTTAAATCCAAATACAGCCGAGTAACTGGAACAATGCCTTGGTATGGCTGCCAAAGGTACAGCTGCTGGTGGCCATGCTTGAGCTTGTGCATTACAGTTTCTCCTGAAGAAAAGTTAAAAGGTCTTTGCTGTTTTTAAAGCTCCAGAATCTTGCTTTCCTAGAATATATGTACACATATAAACACACACTTGATTTTTCCATTATAATCTGGGAGGAAGAGGGTAATTCATATCCCCAGAAGTTTTTACTACTTTGGTGACTTCATACTTTATTAGGGAACAACAATTGTGGAGCCTGGTGTCCTCCCTTGTTTGGAATTAATCCCAAGGGCAGCTCCATGGTTTACTGCTTTGAAAACCCAGAGGTCCCAGATCTAAGGCAACCTGCTGGTTCAGCTTCACTGGTGGGTTTCTCCAGCCAGAGCCAGAGACTTTAGCAGCTCTCCAGGGCTGTATGTAGAAATCTGAGAAGATTCCCTGGGCTATGTCACATCTGCAGAAAAACCAAACCCTCCCTGGAAAATACTTCGATTTTGCAAGCTAGCAGTTTTCACAGAACTCTGATTTTCTTGACAGTCCCTATCTTTCCTAGTAAATGCCTGCCTCTCCCTTGACTTGTCACTCCCTGAAGACAAATGGGACAAAGAAAGGCTACGTGATTTGCTGCAGGCCAAGAAAGAGATAGAGGAAGAGTAATACTTTTGATTTCTCTCTCTCTCACAACTGCAGCCATGTGCTTCTGTAAATTCTAAGGTAGTGACAGATCCTCCAGACCCCTGTCAGACCTGTCTGTGTGCCTAAAAGCTGTTGCAAAGTCCTCTCTTTTCTCGAGAATCCAACTAGATCCTTGTGGTGTGGGGAATTCCTAACACCCATCATTAGATAGGGAAACTCAGAGTGAGCGACTCTTAAAATACTGCTTTATCTACACAGTGCTATAAACTTCTGTCACAACAGGGTACCCAGGAAGGTTAATTCAGGGAGCAAACAACTGGCCTGAAAGCGAGTAGGTAATTTGCAAGTTGGGCTTCCTGTATGAGGGCAGGTAATTGCCTGGTACCCAGGAGCGGGGTGGATGTCCGCTTCCTGCGTGTGTCCAGGAGTAATATACAGAGCCCATTAGAGAGATGCCTAATCATCTTAACCTGTCAGATCCAAACCACCCTCTTTTAAGAGCCAATTTGTTTTCCTGCCAGATCGATGTTCTTATCTGTAATTGCACAGGCCATGAATGGCAACCAATAACCAGTTAATATTCGGTTCCATTCCGTGGCAGGGTGGGGAGCAGGGAAATGTCTTAATTTAAACATTTATTGTACAACTGTGAAAATGTCCTAAGTGAAATTAATTGAAGCTCAGGGAGAATAACTTATAAATCACCTTGTCTGGCTTGCATAAAATGATATAAGGATATGCCAAAGCCTTATCGTGGTGCTCAGTAGAGCTGGAGAAAGCTTTAACCCTAAGGTTACTTGCTGTTATTCTGGCTCCAAGATGGAAAAAACCTGACTCCTACAGGTTACATGACAATAATCCATATTTTTTTTACTATTACTTTGCAATGTTCCAACATCTCTCTGCAGTGAATTGTGCTAGACGATTTGAATGTAGTGTTAATACTGTCAGCCATTCGTCCCTTATACTTCAACAGCACTTTAAAGAGGAGTAATAATCCCGTCAGACTGCGCTTTTCACAGCACAAATATCACTAGAAAATGGGGAAAAAAAAGCCCTAGTGACATTAGCAGAATGGGATATAAACAATACTGGCTAAAATACAAGATGGAAATTAGGCAGGCTAATGAGGAATTTGAAGAGCATATAAAAGACACAAACAACTTGCAGGGAATTTATCGATTTGCTGGAAACAGTGGGACTGCAAAGGAAGTACTTGTTACACTTGAGGAAGGTTGGAAGAACACTTAAGGCAAATAACAGTATTGCAGACAAGTAAAAGCCGTACCTAGCTATTAACTCTTACAACTGTAGGCAGTAGGAGAAGATGCAATGCAGTAGCAGAGAAGGAGCCAGCAAGACAGGGGTGGAGGTCTGAGATGGACCGAGCCTTTTCATTTGCTTTTGGGCAGCACTGAGCACCGTGGAGGTCTAGTTTACAGCTTCTGTCTGCTGCCATAATATGAGCAGCAGAAGAGCAAGAAGTTGCAAGGATCAAAAAGTGCATATCTGTGATTTGTGAAAGACATGACTGAGATATTGGGAAAAGGTGTGATAATCCTGCTCGAATCAGCTGCTCTATAGGAAGCCTGCAAAGGCTGCCTCTTTGGAAATGTTCATCGCACGTACTGCGAATCAGCAAGGCTTAATTAAGCGCTGGGCAGGCTGAATGAAGAGATTATTTAAAATAGAATTCAGTAGCAACTAATTGATATGATATAGATGAAGCAGTGCAGCTCCTGTGAAGGAAATTCACGTCTCTGTAACAGACACTGGGGACCAGGTCAACAAACTAGTGAATAAAGGAGAACTGGTTGACATAAATTATATAGACACGCAGAAAGTCTTCGGACAAAGTCCTTGACAAGAGACTACTGAGGAAGCCAAGTACCCAAGGGCTGACTGGTAAAACATTGCTGTGGATTAGATGTGAGTAAAAGGCCCCCCCGTACACACACTCCGAGTTGGGAGGAAAAGAGTCCATTTTCAACACGGCAAAAAAAAAAATCAGTGCTGTGCCTAGGGTTTTGTAGCCGCTTAAATATATTTACCATTGAGTTGGAAATGTGGAAAGTAAGGCAGGAGAAGCTGATTTGGGCTAAGTTGGAGGTGGCTGAACAGTTTTAATGGAACCTTACATAGTAAAAGGGAAACATGAGGGGCAGGGTGGAAATTTCTGGCTGACTACTCCACGGGACTCTTCAAAAGAGTATTTGGACAGCCCATATCTATCTAAGTTATCTCTGAAGGGAGGAAAAAGAGGTCTGTAACTGAACGGTTCAATGGTATCACTGTTCACTCTACAGCAGTGGCTGAGAAAAACACCAGTGAAGTGGCAGGAAAAAAACCCAACTAGTATGGAACATGATATTGAAAATATAAAGATATTATATCAGTGTCCCGTGATGTTGGTCACTCCTATGCAAGTAGGATAGCGAATAAATAGAAACAGCTGGGAGACGGACAACAGGCATAATTAGACGGCTGCAAAAGTTCTCAAAAGAATAATTTCTTGAAAGAGATTGTTCAGATGAGAGAACATAGAAGTAAATAATAAAAGGAGCAGAGAAGGTGAATTGCGGTACATTCAAAATGGTTAAAAAGAACTGGGTTTTGTACAGTTTACAAAAAAACTGTGAAGTTCTTTGTCTCTTGACATGGCTGAGGCCAGGAATCTGGTGGGATTGAAAAATTCATTGAACATTTGTACAGTGAATGGAAACATCTGCAGTAAAATGGGTGGGATGCTTTTCTTAGAAAAGAACCAGCACCAACCCTCCTACTTTGGGGCATAGTTTAAATAGCAGCTGAGGAAGGAATTGAGAAGAAATTTCCTCATTAAGGTTTTCCATTGTGAATCAGGAGGAGATAGGTACTTTCTTCTGGAAAATTCAATTATCGTGTCAGATCACTGTAGTAGGACTAAATAGATAAAGCAGCACAGTTTTTCTTACAGCATATTATCATGTTGTCCAAATTTTGGTGAAAGGCAGGGTAGTTTAAGAGTGAATTGAAATTTCTTCTAGTTGCATTATGGCATCATCAGTGCACATCTGGACATAGATGCTTCAGGCAGTAATTGAACAAGTTTATAACACTCAATTAAAATTTATTGCACAGGTATATTTAAGTGCTACCAATAAATGACAGACTGAGGGAGATTATTTGTGGTTATTCTTAATAAGGAGGGGATGAAACTCTTGCACCATTATCAAATTATTTGCCTGGTTGGGAAAGGACTGAAAATAATGATGAATTTTGATTTCTGTGACATCGGTTTGGTTCCTGTGTTGGGGTTGTTTTTGTGTTTTGGTTTTTTTGGTACAAAGTAGGCAAGTAGCATTTATCCGGTTTGAGAAGAAGCCCATCTTCAGCTGGATGGGCAGGGTGAGAGAAGAAGTGTCCAAGGGGTGCAGAGCAGGGGCTGGGAGCTGCCTATCCTGCTTGCCCCGGCCACCTCCTCAGTAGCCCCTTGACCTCTCTGGGTGCCTCCTCCTGGGGCAGGAGCCCAGCCTAGATTTGCTCAGCGCCCCTGGATCGCTTCACAAAGGTGTCAAAGAAACCTGGGGAGTTCAGAATTCAACGGCCAAAAATTCATCCCTAGTAAAGAAAAGAAACCAGAACAAAACAGCAAAGCCCCAAACCAGGGTTTTAAGATGAGCTGGAACTTGGCGACACAGGCAGGAAATTTGACAGTTTCTTGCCACCTCCTCCTGGTAGGATTTGCTTTGAACTTTTCGAGATAAACAATGCGAAAACTGTACTCAGGTAGAGCTTTTATGGCCAAGGTTTGCAGCTTCCCTGCAAATTACTGCCAAAGAACAGGACCCTAACAGTCCTGTCCATTTTTTTCTACTGCAAGGCTGTTATTAACTCACTGAGCGTGTACATGCAGGGAATCAGGTCTCCAAATAAAAAGCATTAAAAAAGCACAAAAAGGAAGCAAAGTATCATATTGGACTAGAAAATGTGTTGGGCAAAATAGTTTTGCTCTATTCTTCAAAGCAAGTATAAAGGATTGGGATAAAATATGCATGTGTTTGTGTATATGTATGTTTATATGGCTGCACAGGGAAATTTTTTTTCTGTTTTGAAATCCAGATCAATGCAACAGGAAAATGCTGAGCCACCACACAAACCTCTCGTCTTTCTTTTCTGTGTCAACTCTTACTCACAGAGAATAGCATTTCGTTTCCTCCTGTTGAGGCAGCAGCAACTAAAGTGAATGTTCATATGTGTGGTGAGGCATTTGTCCCTGGAAAAATAACATCTCTCCTTCTATTAACGTTTTAATTAATCCCTTTTAGTTATGAAATGTAACTTTACATTACATAAAAAAAAATTACATGCAGTCTCTTAATCTGCTAATCCTTTCTCCAGACAAGCTGGTTCTTTTTAAATCAACTGCCATTTTATCAACCCAATGGAGCAGAGATCCGGACTCAACTCTATTCAACAATACATTCTTTTCATGAGAGACTGGCCTAGCTAATATGACACCACAAAGGGCTTGAGGAATTCCAAATACCCAGCTCTTTGGATTAAAAGCATAATAATCCCATGCAGTTTTTTGTTCAGAATTGATAGAATGGTTGTATAGTGAGTCACACTTGTTTGAACTTATCAAAGTAACAATATATCAAGCATTTCGTAGGATGATATTTTATTTTCTCAGGTTGATTCAAGTTCTTTCAAGTCTTTTTTTTTTCTCTTCTTTTTAAGTGTGTATTTATGACTGCCAAATGCCCCTGCAGTTAAACAATTAAAACATATAATTAAGCACAGAATCTGATAGCTGTTGTTTTATGACTAGATTTTTCTATGTAGTTTTTATATAGGCATAAGCATTGTTTTTTGCCAGAACAGTAACAGCGGCACAGCACAGAACACGGTGTGTACCCGTGTAGAAGTCGTTTATATCACGGCGACTCTTCCCTCTGCTCATAGGCGTGACTTTATTTCCAGAGCCGAAGGAGGACAGCTTTTGCGTGTCAACAAGCCCATTGGGAGACAGAAAACAAGGCTGCTGGAATTAGTGGCCCAGTAGCCTTAATAAAATCACGTGTGAAGCCTAAAGTTTTAGAAAGAAGGGGCGGAGGGCAGAGGAGCAGTGCTCCCACCTGCAGCAGTGAGCCCCCCATCCGCCTGCAGGAAGGGACCCAGCTTTGGGGCCAGGCATGGTGGTGTTTTCATCTGCTGTTAATCCTCTCCCAAACTCAACTGAAGCTAGTCTAGCCCCTGTGCCTCATCGTATGCCCTCCCGCTTTCCTTTGCATTCAGCGAGAAGAGACCGAGGCACGAGATTTTATAAGCTTATGGAAGAAGCTATAGGTTGCAGTCGCAAAAACAGGGAGCCTCTTGAAGGTCAGCCAAGCTATTCATTACCATCCTGCAGTTCTTGTTGGAGGAACGGGTGTTTTTCTGCTGGTGTCGATAGGACTGTCATGCCTGTGAGCTGGGAGTTAAGGGGCTGGAGCACCATGTAAGGACCTGCCCTTCAGCTGGCGTGGCAAGAGCACATTACTGGGGATACTTGCTCCAACAGAGCAACCTTGTGAGGGGCATCCTGGGCTGCCACCATCTCTGCGTGCTTCCAGGAGAGAAAGGAACAGGACTTCTTTTACCCTGAGCGGCACAAGACATTCTGTAAAGGCTTTTCCCTCCTGTTACGGCCACACGTACGAACCAGGATCCCTGATACAACAGCTTCCCAAAGCAGGAGTGTGGGAGAACATCTTATTCTTGTCACAATAAGGGCAGCCACAATTCCCTATTATGAATAAAAACATACAGAACTTGTCTGGCCAGTGGGGCTGAGCTGGCGAAGTGCTGACTCGAGCATGGCAAAATCAGCCGGAGGGGATGCTCGTTCACTTGCTGGCCTCCACGTTTTCTGTAAAAAACTCAGGACTGAAAACTCTCCCATGCTGTTGCCATCTTATTCCTTCACTGCTCAAGGAGACGAAGTTTCTTGTGGCTGGACTGGTGAGTCCTTAGTCATGTCCCCACAGAGAACACAGAACTTCCTTTATTTTATTTATGTTTTTGTTTTCATTGTCATAACTCTTCCCTTGAGTTCCCACCCCTCCTACTCCATATGGCATCTCACAAGGGAACAATAGAGAGCTCCTCAGGGGTTTGTACTATAACTCTTCAGAAGCAAAGTATTCTCCAAGGAGCTGGTTGAATTTTTCATCCCAATTATTTCGATATTTCTACTGAATTTCAAAACTAAATACATCCACAGAAGAATTGGCAGTGTTCAAGCGAATATTTTTCATTTTTACTTTCGACCAACTGCGGAGCTAACCAGAACGTTTTGAAATTTGACTCCCTTGCCGATGCCTGTTGTAAAGAAGGGAAATTTGGGAAGGGTGGTGGCAGAAATGTTTGCTAATTTCCCTGTTTCTCTTCTTTTCACCCCAAAACCAGTGAGCCACCTCCTCGGGCTAGAGGAATAGAAGTGTTAACGAGGAAGCAAATACAGTTTAAAACTTCAATTTTTTCAGACACGAAGAGAGGGGGGGAAGCAAGAACAGCCACATTTTTTCAGGCCAGATTAGCATGCCTTTTTTTTTGCCAAGTTAATATTGTTTGCGTGCCTCCTTGAAGGAGGGCTAGGTCCTTCCATACTCTGCCAGTGCCCCTTTAAACAAACACCTCATAACGCTACAGCTATAAATAGCACCGAGGTGGAAATGGCTGGATATGTTTCTATGCCCTCCTTTGTATTCACATTTTTCAAACATGCAAACCTTCTCCCCTTTTCCTCCCCTTCCTCCACAATGTGTGGTTATATATAGCGTATTTATAATAGTCCTATTTCTAAGCAATTTTCACCACTGCCACACAGCAGGAAGAAATTGAGAAATTGCTGGTTATTTATTTATTTATTTTCCCTGTGGAAATATGCACTTAATCCTGCACAGTGTGGGAATATATACTATATATATGGTATCTATTGAAACGTATACAGTGTATATATATATAGATGGATGCATGTTTGTGTGCGTGTTTTAAATGCAGACCATATTGATTTCAATGTGGAACTTATAAAGATGGGAGATATTCTTATCTCTGCAGGAAATAAAGTGTTTTGGGTAATATTTATGGGCAAGATGGTGACCAGCTTATGCACCCCATCGTTCACAATGTCTCTTATTTAAGTCAAGGGAGGCACACTGGGGTCTAACTGCTCATAAGAAATAAAATTACAGTCCAAGTACAGAGGTCCCACCCTTGTCCCAAAGTCACTGCAGCCCGCTTGAAATGAGAGGAGTATATTGGGGACACTCCAGCGCTTACTCTCCTCTCCCACCCTTTGCTAAGCATTTGCTGTTGGCAACTATTAATGGGATATCAGGCTTAACAGCTAATTACCCCTGCTAATGGCTGCACAGCCCTATCAAGGATGCCTCCTCCATCCTATAGGAGAAGGGAAGAGGTTTAAGGGGATGACGGCTCAAGCCCTCCTGGCAGGGTGATTTCTGCTCTCGGGGATTGATAGCGCCAGCACTGCTGGGGTGGACTCAAGGTACAAGGCAGCTACTTAGAGCTCGTACAGAGTTTGTCCATAAGATCAGCTGTGCAGAGTTTAGTTCAAGGTCCCTCTCAACCAGCTTCCAGAGCCTGACAGGAGGCAGAGGCTGATGCTCAGAGTCCCAGAGCAATGCTAGTAACGCCTTCAGAGACTCCTAGAACATGGTGTTAACGTCTGGTGACCTATAGCTTTTGCATTTCTGAGCTCAGGTGGGTTTTTCTTGTATTTCTTAGTTTACATGCACTTAAAATCCCTGTTTATCAATGGATGTTGTAACTTCCTGTGGCAGTGAGTTCCTCAAATTCATTGTGGGCTGTGTGAGAACCAGGTGTGGCTTTTGTAAGACTTTTCTAATTCGAAGTGGGAGTTCTTTAGGACTGGGACTTCCCTGCTACACAGAGAACATGAAATATGTAATAGAATAGTAGCAGGTTTTGAGCTATTTTTTCTTGATTGCATTTGACAAGTCCTGTCTATCAGCTTAGGGAAATGAAAAAGAGCAAGCATCTATCTCAGGCCTGTTTTTGTCGGTATCAGGCAGCATCTGAAGGGAAGCACTATTATTTGAAAGGATTAGACCCTGAAGAACGTGCATGGGACATGAGAAGTATTGAAGCACAGTGGGTGATACCAGGAGCATCTGTGATCTAAGAAGCCCTCAGAAAGTCGAGGAGGAATGTGTGGCTGTTGCAATGGGTTCCCTGGAATGTCAAATGAACATGTGGGTGCCACCGGGTGCTGCCGAGAATGCAAAGCTGTCTAGGTGGGCGCCAAGATATGCACTAAACAATATGAAACATGCCATGCGACAGAGGAGAAGGGTGGGGGCAGGGAGCAGGGTGCTGGAATTAAAACGTAGATGAGGCTCCCAGTATGTTTTGCTCTCACTTCTGAAGTATCTGTCTCATGCTGTTCTCCTCTTAATCTGTCAGTTAGAGTTAATAGCTGATCAGAGCAGTACTTTAATGAGTCAGCCAGATTGTTTGCATAAACAGTTGCTAGGCTGATGTAACCAACAGCAGTTTGATACTGAATTCTCCCTGTATGACTTCCACCTGCACTCTCCCCTCTCTCCCACCCCCTGTTTTCTGCCAGAAGGGCACCTCAACAGGCTTGGTTATGCAGTAGCTCGTTTTCCAGAATGTATCTACATCCATGCAACATCTTTTTCCTTATGCATTTCCTCCTTTCCCACCACTGAGATGAGATTTTGCAGCTAACGTGCTCCAGGACGCGACTTCAGGTGTAATAATTCACAACCAGAGCTCTGCCCGAGTACTGGGTGTGAATTATTAAGCTCTGTTTCTCACCTCAGAGTGCCTTTATCAAGATCATGATAATAAAACCAGTACAAGAAGAGCTAAGTGTGGCGCACAACTCAGGAGATTAAATTCAAATGCTTTTCGGTGTGCTCTGACATATTTATGACTTAAATATTTTGCTTTTAAGTGATTTCAGGCATTTCGTATCAAGGTAGTAGTTCTGTCTGAAAAACAAATGTTTGCAATCTCATTCATTAATTACTGTTATGAGAGATTCAAGCAACGCAAGGCTTAGAGCTATATGGGTTCTGATCCAACTCTGTTTTCCTTGGCCTCATCTCAGCACTTTTAAAAATGCTTTTCCATTTATGCAGTGCCTTTTTCTGTGATGTTCTGAAAGCCCTTGATAAAAATTAATTAAGCCATAATGAAAATCTGTCAAAGCTGGAAAAAGAATGCTTGACTCTTGAAAGGTATTGCTTTGCGTGAGTAGCTGGGCAGAATGACTCCCAGGATGAAACTTCTGATGATGTTACACCAGGCTTGAAAATGTACCTTTTTACACAGTTTTTACGTAATGCTGTGTGGGCAAAGTGAGCATTCAATATTATTCTGTTCCACAGATGGGGAAAACAGTCACCAAGTGACTAAATAATTTGCTCACTGTCACAAAGAAGAAGAACACAGTGTTCCTCATTCAAGCCACGTGCCTTTCTTATTCCTCTCTTGCATACTCAATGTGGTATGGACAATCTAAAGGTTCAGAACCTTATATTTTGCGAAAGGTATAAGGAAAATCACAGGACCTCTTCTGAGAGCTCACAGTCCCATGCACAGCTCCCTTTCACTGAGTTGTGCTTTTACCCTCTAAACTTCCATTTGCTAAATGATTTCTGATTTTCCTAAAGTTATGCTCTTGTTAGGTACTAGGTATTCCTTCCTGCTAGACTCAAGTTAACCTAAGTATCGTGTGTTTTAAAATTTTTGCTTTGCAAAAGTTAAGATTCCCTTTGTAAATCACAGGTGAGGGAGACCTTGAAATCCTCCAGAGGCATAGAGCAATGGGAATGTCATGGAGTTACTGGTACTAATGAACAGAGAGGATTTCTTGCAGCCCCTTTTTGGACATTTGGACATTGCTCAAGCACACTTGAAGAGTCAAACCCTGGTGACATGGCCGTACATGACTCCCTGCCCCAGAACATTGGTACAAAGAAATTAGCACAATTTTGATAGAAAATGGACAGGGATTCACTCAACCTGTGCAGGCAGAGCGAGTACGATCAGTGGCACATGTGATTTACATCCAGAGAAAGATGCAAAAGGAGTATAGCATAACAGCCTATGAAAATGGATTATTTAAGTGGTTTTAAGAACAAAATCACTTACACACCTGTTGATAATACTTGAACACGATTCTAATTCATGCTCCTTTTGTATTTTTGATGCTCTGTGTTATTCAGTGTGATAGCAATTGGACTTCCCGCGTCTGAAATATCAGATATGTGTGGATGCATCTCCCAAAGTTCTCTCTGTAATGCTGCTTCTATTTGCAGTTTGTGATCTCCCAGGCCTATTTTTTTGAGATGCTGTGGGTTTAAAGTGGTATTTAAAGCACTCAAGATGTGAAGTGTCTTTGAATGAAGGTTCTAGAAATTGACTCATGCAAGCGGGCTTGTGGAGTTTTGTGTTTCTGTGTGTCTGAAATTTGGGAGGACAGACCTGCTTACTTCTAAAGAGCTTCAGGGAGAGATGGTGGTGCTGGGGAACTGCATAAATCAAAGCACTTGTTATTTACACCGTTTTTTTGGAAGTCTGGATTGTATGAGCACCTCTTTGCTTGAGAAGGTTTATTACAGAAGATGCTTGGAACGGGTGTCCCATGCAGGTGGGAGTGAAAGCCTCCCCCTCGCTGTTCCCTTTCTCAGACAAAGTGGAGTTTTCTGTGTTCTGAGCCCCTTCTTTGTCCTTGGATTATAACCCAGTCTGTACTGCCGTTGTGCTTTCCATGCTTATTGGCAATAGTAGTGGTTCTGGGTTAGCAGAACTACAGGCGCCTGTTTTCCAGCTCTGCCTCTGTCGGGATTTGCTCATGTTGAACTGAGAGTGAACTTAGCTTTTCCCTCAGTGGTGGTGTTCATGGGGCTGCTTGCCTTTATCTTGTCCTTATTTTATTGGAATTGAAATGGAATTAAGGATCTTTCAGGCCTGTATGGTGTGGTTTTGGTTTGTCTGAAATTTATCCAGAGTTTAAAATTGGAGAAGCGGTAGGAGAACACAGACTGCAAGAAATGAACATGTATCATTTTGCTGAGAAACTAGGCTGGAAACAAACAAAAAAAAAGCTCCCTTTTTCACTGTGTTTTGACTACTTTAGGTTGGTATTTGTAAAGAGTGTTTTGCTTTTATTTACAGTGTTTGTTAACAAAAAGAAAGCAAAAGTGTAAGTAATCTGAATGTGCCGTCCGCCTTGGTCAATTTTATTTTTGTTATTATTGGTACAGTTAATATATCTGTTGTGGTTGTATATAGTCGTAGTTCCTTCCGGAGATTATTTTCATATATATAATTCCTTACTGAAATCACAGTAAAAGTCCAATTACTTGCTTACATGTAAGATGAAATTGTGTTTTTGTCTGCGTGTTGGATTTTTCCTGCAAGAGCTTCTGGCCTATAGGCAGCAATTAAGATCATTTTCCTCTCTCCCCTGGCCATATTTTTGGTAAGTACATAGCGGGATGTAATCCCTGCTGGAGTAGTTATAGTTTGAATAACAGAAGGAGAAATGGAGGTATTGGCAGAGCAAGGTAACACACACACACAATTAGCAGGTGGGCTCAGAGAACAATAGGAATTGTTGCAACCTCTGGTCTAGGCTGCCCTCCCCATAGGTACCTCCGCCCCTTCATCTGCCCCTAATCACACTCACTCCTGCTCTCTCCTTCACACACATGCTTCTGCTAAAATATTCGCTGGGAGTGTGAAAGCAGCTGCTCTTGTTAAAGAAACAACCGTGCATGTTATTAAGTAAGTGTTCCCAGTAGTTCAGGCTTCAGATGTGGTGAGTAGCCTCTGGTATTTTCCATGAAAAAAAAGAAAAAAAAGCCCAAAAGGAATTAGGTGTCCAGTCTCTTTTACAACACTATTGTGGGATGGAGTCAGTGTGCAAAGGGTTAAAGATTAACGGGGCTGGATATGACAGGCTGATGTGCTTTCCAGGTAATCAGGATAAACCGAAGCTCATTATAAAAGGGATGAGCTTGAGCCTTCTGTAAGATACAAGTACCTTAGAGGAGGGTGGGGCTGCTTTCTTAGAGAGCATTGGGGAGCAGAGGCAGGAAGGAAAGCTGGAGGCTTTATTCCTCCCAGTCAATAGGTCTGAGGATGGCTCCTTGCTCATTTATTATTTCTTTAGCGAGGCTAAAGATAATCGATATGCTGCAGAGGAGGTTTTGTTAGTGTTCGTACATCCTGGGTGTGGTATACGGGCTAATCTGAGAGCGCTGCTCTGAAGCTGCGGTGGTTTTTTGCTAAGCTGCCAAGACAGATCCCTGTAAGTGGATGGGGTTTTATTTATTTTTTTTCTTCTCTCTCTTTTTTTTTTTTCTCTTCCTGAGGCAGGCAGTGGGAAATGGCTGCCTTGCTGAAAGACTCTCAGTGAAGCTTTGTGCTTTACATCTATCACAATTATTTTCTGCGTCCAGCCTATTCGTAAGGGTGAGATTCTAGAAATGGGCATCATCTCTGTGATGCAGAGAGGCTGAGCACTTCTCTCTCTGTCTATAGGGAGGCTATAGACCTGTGCTGGGTATTTAAGTACATCTGCCCCGCAAATCACTGGGCTCCTCAGCCACCCCTCCAATATGTCAAGTTTAAACCTTTGAAACACATTATTTTCATGCTCTGCAGGGACTTTTCCAAGAGGATTAAGATACTTCTCTAGTGTATTATGGGGAAAGAAACATTATTCCCTTTAAAATAAAAGTATTGGAGAAAAAAAATTCTTACAAGTGCACTACAACTAAGTATCGTGTTTCCTAGCATGGTGTAAGTGCTCTTGCAGGCAGGCTCCCGTTCTTTATAGTGCT
>NW_009693011.1:94442-98169 GCF_000703405.1 Apaloderma vittatum | reverse complement strand
CTGAATTCAGTCTGAATTGGATATTCAGTGGAAGACAGGGTCTGGCTGATGATACATCTTCCAGTTAGGCAGTAAAATGGGTGAACTTTGGGCTCCTTTCTCTACTCATCGTGTGAAAAACTAAGTGGGGAATATTGGGCACTGGGAAATACAGCAGCAGTCACAATATACTTTTTTTGATATACTGGTTTCAGCCTTGGGATCACAATTGCAACGTCCTTGGACATCTTTCGAAACTTTCTTTCCCACATTAGGGTCTTTCACAGTTAAGTTCTGGTTACACAGAGCGAGGCAGAGCTCACTGGTCTCACCTCAACTTGTGCCTCAGTCTCCTAGGCAGGGGGAAGGAAGATCGCTGGCATTCTCCAGGGGACCCAGAGACTGTGAGAATGCAAAGGGAAATTTATTATTATAGTATATTACATCTTTGCAAACCTGTAAAAAAAAGTGGGGAGTTTGGCTTAATAGAAAACTTCCCATGGTCGGAATAGAATAATTATTTTGAGATTTTTCTTTTTAAAAGAGTAACGATTAATGGTATTCCTGATGAAACAGGAGCTATAAATGGTTCCCAGTACTCAGAAGACGTTTGCTCCTGTAGGTGCCTGACTGTAGGCCATACAGAGTAAGGATGTCCGAAGTCATTCTGCTCTTAGAAATGCAGATTTCTTACCTAGTGTTGGCTTTCTCTTGTCTTTTCCATTACCTCCAGATACTTGCATGAAGAAAATGCAGTTGTGCTGGTTTAGGAACTCAAATGTTAGGAATGTCACCCTTCTAAAAAAATGAAGAAAAATCCCTTCAACATTTCCTCTTAGATTTTCCAGCCTCTTGGCCACCTATCCTCTTTCTCCTTGCTTGACTTTGTCCTAGTTAATATTCCAACAGGTGTTTCCTTTTTCAGTGGAATTTTTTAGGCCGATGTCTCAAGAGGCCTTCTGCATAATAATGCTGTATTCATTATGTGGCAGCGTTAGTGGGAGAGAACTTTATTTTCTTAACCCCACCATTTCCCCTTCATTCAGTGAGTGAGCGGGCTGGGGAGTGGAGGAGGGAGCGAGTTGTGACTTTCAGCATCTTCTGCTACTTCGTCTTTTGATGAGACCACCTCCTGGTACCATTTCAGACAAGCTTGGCCAGGAGAGTCATGAGAATTAGGGGAGGAAGGCAGAAAGACTCTTGCACGGTTTGTAGGGCTTCTCAGCTTCTGATTGCTGTTTTGCTTTCCTGTCGAGGGACCGTTGGAAATGACAGAGTTAAAAATAATGAAATTAAAGCTTGTAGGCAAAAGAAACTCATCCCTTTGTGCCCCCTGGCGCATTCTGATATTGCTAGAAATTTACTGCGGTGACATTTTGGTCTGAGGGTTAACAGGAGCTGCTCGTTAATTCCTACAGCAATTTGAGAGATGTGTTGAGGTGACTTCTGCCTCTTGTCAGAGTTGCCCCTTTCTGCTTCTAGCTGATGCTGAGCCATCATTGCCAGTGTGTGACCATGCTGTATGTGAGCTTAAAACTGAAGAGCAAATATTTTGTTTCAAGGTTTTGCTGAGTTTGCTACCTTTTTATAAGAAGGATGGAGGGATTTAAGAGCTATGTGCCAAAGCTTTCCCTTGATCAGGTTTCCCAGTGCTGGTCTGCAGTAGAGTTGCACTCTCTGCAGTGGTCATGATGAGTTTGGGTCACTTCCAGCAAAAATCCTGGGAGAGGAGAAAAGTAAGAATGCAGTAGTGCTAAATCCTCACGTTACTCAAGGATTAGCAGGTTGTGATTTGTCTCAAATGGTGAATGGTGTTCCCACCAAGACAAATCAGTGAAATTCATTGCCATGTGACATCAGTAAAGCCAAGGGCTTGGATGGTTTCAAGAGAAAATGTGGTGTTTGGAGGAATATTCAGAGATACAGCAGTAAATGTGCGAATTTGGAGACTGATGAATGACCTCACACTACAGGATGTGAACTTAACCTGGGAGGTTTCAAAGTTGTTTATTTCATGACTGCGTTAGTAACTGACAGGCCAGCCTGCAGAGCTTCATATCTAGAATAAGCAGGAGGAATAAGGAATTCTTGAGAGTTTGAAGGAAGAAAATGGAGCTTTGTTGCCATCTGCAAAAGTTTTTTTTGTTTTGTTTTTCATTTTCTAGGAAATTGGCTCAGAAAGAAGTCTTGGCATTCTGGGTGTGGGGCATTGAGTAGTGGGAAAAGTTACTCGGACGACCCTTCCAACCTAAGTCCCTAAATCAGGAGCACATGTGCCAATATTTTCTTGTATACCATAGTCGTACAATATCACATAATTATGCATTATGTGTGGCGTAAGGAAAGAGGGGTCTAAGTGCTGAAGCAATATAGACTATGAATAGATTAGGTTCTTCTGTTATAACTGCATTAAAAATTGAGTGCACAGTAATGTCGTGCTATTCTTAGTACAGATAACTTTTAAAAAGGTTAAGACCAATAAATTTGCTCGCTCTTGCAGAGCTCCTAATTCTAGCATGGAATGGGCTAGGTGACCTCAATACAGTGTTACAGATTATTGGAAATAAGACAATTGCAATTCTTGGAACCTTTAATATTGATTGCTTAAGTAAATCATCTGTTAAATGGCAGTCAAATTTGAAAGGTTTACGTTGAACTGAATTAATAAGTGAACTGATCAGATTCAGATGTTTTAAAAAACCACAACACTGCTCAGTTTGGTTGATTGGGTGCTTATAAACAAGTGGAAGTGGGAGATGAGATTACCATATGTACTTAAGGCTTTTTTTCTTGTATTTTGTGTTAGCCAGACATTAAAGACAGGCTCCTTCGAAGACCGTAGCAATTATTATGGCTATAACTTTTGCAATATGTTAAAAAATATTTTCACAGCAGAATTTTCTTTCCCAGGTTACTAATACGCAAAATGATTAATTCCAAAAGAATCATTAAAACAGATTATATTTATTCCAGTTGTTTATTTGGACAAGGGAAGCTAAAATTTATGTTCTTGCCAAGCTTATAGTGAAATCCTAGCCTGCTGATGCATTACTTTGGTGTTTGGATCACTGGTGCTTTAGAAATATGCTTTTTGCTTAGTCATTCTTGTAAATAAGTACATGAAATTCTTGATACACGTGCACTGCCCTTTTTGATGCACCCACTGATGTACTGTAGGCTGTCTGATGCTCAGAATCCTAACTGCAACTTATCTGTTTGAAATGTTTAGTACAACATACGTTTATATGGCTCATACATAGAGTAACATTAAAGAAATTTGTCAAAAGTGTAAAAGTTTAAATGGTTAAAGATATTGCCTCAGTAAAATGTCCCTGTTATCACAAAATCTTCATCTGGAAAGTAATATGTGCCTGTTTCTTTAAGGTGGGCTTTGGGTTATGCAGCTATTACAAACGTTTTCCAATATTTTGAATTATGAATAAATATAATTACTTACTGATCCGATCCTTTATGTTTACATTGCATAATTACTAGCCACTCTTGATGCTTCATAATAATTGACTTTTTATTGATAAATAGATTAGCTAATACGGTAAATGATTATTCCCCAGTAAATGAATCAGTATGCTTTTGACTTCAAGTGCCATTAACAATAAATGCATGGATTCAGGACAGCTTATGCATTTTACATTAAGCAGCCCCTGTATAAATACCCAGAAAGCAGGGACCAGCGCCCACGGTTGCTCCTTTTTCCCTGTTGCACACACAAACCACTTGTTTCGCTCTT